>NW_016107417.1:2502869-2521983 GCF_001604975.1 Cebus imitator | reverse complement strand
TTTTTTGAGACAGTCTCGCTCTGTCACCCAGGCTGGAGTGCAGTGCTACGATCTCGGCTCACTGCAACCTCCGCCTCCTGGGTTCAAGCGATTCTCATGCCTCAGTCTCCCGAGTAGCTGAGATTACAGGCGCCTACCACCGAATCTGGCTAATTTTTGTATTTTTAGTAGAGATGGGGTTTCACCAGGCTGGTCTTGAACTCCTGACCTCAGGTGATCTGTCCACTGCAGCCTCCCAAAGTGCTGGGATTATAGTTGTGAGCCACTGTGCCCAACCCTCTTTTCTGTTTAAAGTCATGTTTTGTGCAGGTTTTGAGACGTCTGCAGTGTTTTCACCGCCAGATGCCTGCTTTAGTGGGGGATCCTTTCCTCTCCTTTCTCTTCCTGTGTGTGTTTGTTGAATGCCTACTGTGAGTAGTGCATTATTCTTGGGCTGGGAGGGTCATTGGTGAACAGGACAGCCACAGGGCCCTGGGTTCATGGAGCTGGCTTTCTAGAGTGTGTGGGGGAGAGGGGTGGCAGCAGGTGGACAGGCTGGCATTTAGGCCATTGACCAACCAGGAGGTATCTCAGAAGAATCAACCTTAGAGTGCCTGAGGACCAGGGAGGCTAAAGCAGAGAGTGAGAGGGTGGCATGAGCTGAGATGGAGAGGGCGGGGCCAGCGCAGGGGGAGCCTTGAGCCAGGCACTGCTCTCGTGCTCTGTGTTTGTTCCTATGAGGGAGGTTCTGTCACCTCCATCATTGCCGAGGCCACATTTTTAGCCCTACCCCACACTTTTTACCTAGGAAGAAGCCAAGAAAGGGTATCCAGGAGAGGGAGTGAGGGAGGGAGGCTTTTGATACGACTGGGAGGTAAAGGGGGGACTGTTCGAGCGGATTCAGGGCTGGGAGGATGAGAGCTGAGAAGGTGAGGGCTGCGCCTGGGACGGAGGGCAGGCTTGGTGTTGAAGGGCTGCAGAGGTTTGAGGTTTAAGGGTGTGTGGTCTCTGTCAGGCCCCTTGTGTGCTCTGCTATTGTAGGAAAAACAACCAAGACAATCTGTGAGTGGGCTTGGCTGGTTTCCAGTGACACTTTATTTCTAGGTAGTGGGACATAGTTTGCCCAGCCTGTCGGTAAAAAAGAACAGAGAAGGCCGGGTGAGGTGGCTCACACCTGTAATCCCAGCACTTTGGGAGGCTGAGGTGGGCGGATCATGAGGTCAAGAAATCGAGACCATCCTGGCCAACGTGGTAAAACCCCATCTCTACTAAAAATACAAAAAGTAGCTGGGCATTGTGGCACACACCTGTAGTCCCAGTTACTTGGGAGGATGAGGCAGGAAAATTGCTTGAACCCGGGAGGTGGAGGTTGCATTGAGCCGAGATCGTGCCACTGCACTCCAGCGTGACGATGGAGCAAGACTCTGTCTCAAAAAAAAAAAAAAAATCAGAGAAATGGGGCGATAGACTGACAGGGCTGTGCATTTTATGACTGAAATGAACGTAAGGGTTATTAGCTCCGAGGTTCTTAGCCTACCTGCACACTAGACACCTAGGAGGTTGTTTTTGTTGTTGTAGTTTTAAGAAACAAGGTCTCGCTCTGTTGTGTGGGCTGGAGTGTAGTGGTGCAGTCATAGCTCACTGCAGCCTTGAAATCCCAGGCTCCCAAGTAGCTGAGACCACAGGCATGCACCACCACACCTGGCAAATTTAAAAAAAATTTTTTAGCAACAGGGTCTCACCATGTTGCCCAGGCTGGTCTCAAACTCCTGGGCTCAAACAGTCCTCTCGCCTCTACCTCCCAAAGTGCTGGAGTTACAGGCATGAGCCACCTGGCCTGGCCTAGCCTAGAAAGTTTTAAAAATATGTGAGCCACACCCCACACACCATACCAGCAGAAAAGTGAAAGTGTATCACAGTGAACACCTGTGTCTTCTAGAGTCAGTAATTATAAACATTGTTAAAGTTCTTTCTCTTCTTTTTTTCCTGAGCCACTGCAAGTTGCAGATACAGTGACACTGTACCCTTAATTACTTCGGTGGGCATCTCACGAAATAAGGGCCTTCTCTTGCATAGCCACGCTGCCCTAACGAGTCCATAAATGCTGTAAAACAGCAGCTCGCATGCCCCCATTTTCCAGTTAGCCCCTAAAATACCTTTTTAATTTTTGTTTTAACCAGTATCCAATCAAGTTTCATACCCACAAAGGAGTCTTTTTCTGACAAATGGAGATTCTGGAGTGTGTGGGAGAAACAAATTAATGATGGAAGAGGAAAAGGAGATTTTTGCAGGCATTGGTGGGGCCTAGAGTACAAGTGGAGGGTGTCCTTGAGCAAAGCCAGGTCGTGTCATTTATTTCAGGAGGGAAGGAGGGGAGGTTACAGCAGCTACAACCAAGGTGACCTTGGTTGGGGGAAGTCAGAGCAGCCCATGTCTGATTGTTCTGGTGTTTTCCAGTGAAGAGGTGGCAGGGGTGGCAGTTCGAGGAGACGTGAGATGCTGTTTTGGAGAGTGGAGGGCAGGTACGCCATGGAAAAGGAACAGACCTGCTGGGCGGTGTGGGCTGCCCAGCCGCTCCCCATGGCCTTGGATGTGACGGGTTTTCTGTCCAGCTGCTCCATGCGGTCAGCTGAAGAGGAGGATGGTGAGATTAATGAGCTAAGGAGGAGGATGGGATTAATGGGGAGCTGAGGAGAAGGATGGTGGGATTGAGGATTGGGTTTTCTAGGGAGGAGAGGCAAGGCAGTTAAGGTTTTCATAAAGGGGAGGTTCTGTTGATGTTCCCCAACTCTAAACTGGGTAACTGGGGACATAACAGAGTGATGGGTGTGAGGACTGGCCTGGAGTCATGATGTGGTTGAAGAATTACTGGATTGTGGTTAATACAGTCAGTGAACTAGAAAGAAAGGGTGTAGGGGACAGAGAGGATCCTTGGAATTGAGGGGGTTTTTTTTGTTTTAGTTTTGAGACAGTGTCTCACCCTCTCCCAGGCCAGGTTGCAGTGGTGCTATCTCGGCTCACTGCAATCTCCACTTCCCAGGTTCAGGTGATTCCTGCCTTAGCCTCCTGAGTAGCTGGGACTACAGGCACGTGCCACGATGCCCAGCTAATTTTTCTGTATTTTTAGTAGAGATGGGGTTTCACCATGTGGGCCAGGCTGGTCTCAAACTCCTGACCTCAGGTGATCTGCCCCACCCTCGGTCTTCCAAAGTGCTGGGATTACAGGTGTGAGCTTCCGTGCTGGCCTGGGTCCCAACCCTGATGACCTCATTTAACCTTAATTACCTCCCTAAAGGTGCTCTGTCCAAATACAGTCATTGGGGGGTTAGGGCTTCTCTGTATGAATTTGGGGGGTACACAATTCCTAGAGAGGACAATATTGTAAAGATGTCGTCTCGTCTAATTCATTTCTAGGTTAAATGCAATCCCAGTAAACATCCTAATGGGACTTTTTTGGAACCTGGCAAACTGATTCTGAAATTGGATAAAGTAGGGTAATTGTGGTAGTGTGGGATTGTGTAAGGACAGACTAATAGGGCAGAGAGACCAGATGGGCCCCAAGACAGAATCGCGTCCAAGTGGGAGAGATGCTCATCAGTGTGGCGAGTGGGCTTGGGACGGTCAGTTACCTATTTGCGGAAAAAATGAAATTGGGTTTGTATCTCACACCTTGCAGGTAGATTAAGAACTTCAAAGTAAAAACCTAACATTTCAGAACCAAATTAAGGAAATTACATTTATGATTTTTTGGTAGAAAAGACTTTTTAAGTTGTTAGCATAGCCAAGGCAGAAGAATTGCTTGAGGCTAGGAGTTTGAGACCAGCCTGGGCAACATAGCAAGACCCCACCCCCCCATCTCTAAAAAATTTTTTTTAATTGAGCATGGTAGCGTGTGTCTGAAGCCTCAGCTATGCTGGAGGCTAAGGCAGGAGGATTGCTTGGCTATAGTTGCACCACTGCACTCCAGCCTGGCTGATAGAACAAGATCCTGTCTCAGAAAACAAACCAAGAAACCCACACATTCCTTGGGTGGGTTTCTTCAAGCAACCATGAAGACAAAAATGAACATGTTGGCCGGGTATGGTGGCTCACGCCTATAATCACAGCACTTTGGGAGGCCAAGGCAGGCGGATCACAAGGTCAAGAGTTTGAGACCAGACTGGCCAATATGGTGAAACCCCATCTCTACTAAAAATACAAAAATTAGCTGGGCGTGGTGGCACACGCCTATAATTCCAGCTGCTTGGGCAGGCTGAGGCAGGAGAATCACTTGAACCTGGGAGGCAGAGGTTGCAGTGAGCCAAGATCATGCCACTGCTCTCCAGCCTGGGTAAACAGAGCAAGACCCTGAAAAAAAAAACAAACCATGTAACTACATAGAAATTGAGAAGGTAAGTTTTTTTTGTTTGTTTTTTACAAAAGATATTATGAAACATATAAAAAGGCAGACCAGAAGGGAAGATATTTGCCCACAAATACAACCAAGAATGGGTTGGTGTCAAGAGCATACAAACAGACAGAGCACATCAACAACACGGAAGACTAGGTGAAAGACGTAGGTGAGACAGGCGGGTCACGGAAGAGAAAGCCTGACTGACTGGGAAAGTACCCAGCAAGCCCAGCTTCAGGAGGGGTCACAGAAAGGTGAGCCAAAACAGTGAGGCACCTGCCACCCCCAAACAATTCCACAGAAAGATCCAAGTCTGACAGTAGCAAGTAGAAATAAGGACATGGAGCAGCCAGAATCCTCAGCCACGCTGCTCACCGCCATGGCCATGAGGCTAATCAGACAAGAGAGGGAACGTGCGTGTTCCCAGGCCACCCCCATCTCTCACTCCCAAGTGTGTCCCACGTGCACCAGGAGACAGTGTCAGTGGCCTGCAGCCGCAGTACTTGTTCCAACAGAAAAAAATAGTCCATCCTCAGTGGGCTGGAGAGCCAGATCAGGGAGCATCCAGCTATGGGCTGTGATTCCATACTGTAAACTGATGAGCCACAGCCACTTGCATCAGGGGTATTCTCAGAGGCATAGATTTTTTTACAAAAGAAATCATGGAATCTGAGTCATACAGTGTGGTTCAGGTTGTATAACACTTAATATACAACACAATTAGCTGTTCTGGAGCAGGTCCTTATGTGGTAAAGCCATGAAGACAAGCCAGTAAGTCATGACTGTGGATGGAGGGAACACTCAGGACTGGGCACGGTGTTAGTGATGCTGCCCCAGCCCCGGGCAGAGGGATGTGGGATGTGTGTATGTTTAGTTACTGTTTTAAAAAGCATATCAGCTGGGCGCGGTGGCTCAGGCCTGTAATCCCAGCACTTTGGCAGGCTGAGGTGGGCAGATCACTTGAAGTCAGGGGTTCGAGACCAGCCTGGGCAACATGGTGAAATCCTGTCTCTACTAAAAATACAAAAACTAGCTAGGTGTTGTGGCGTGCACCTGTAGTCCCAGCTACTCAGGAGACTGAGGCAGGAGAATCCCTTCAACCCAGGAGGCAGAGGTTGCAGTGAGCCTAGATCACACCATTGTGCTCCAGCATGGGTGACAGTGAGACTATCTTAAAAAAAAAAATCTGGGTCAACAGAACAAAATCTCATATAGAAAAAAAGAAAAAAAAAGAGAAAATAAATAAATAGCATATGATGAGTTAGATATGCCCCCTTTTATGTTGACGATGAAGTTCATTAAAAAATAAATGTTCCTGGCTGTCCTGGAATATTTTTTTTTTTTTGAGACAGGGTCTTGCTCTGTTGCCCAGGCTGGAGTGCAGTGGCAAGATCACAGCCTACCACAGCCCGACCTCCAGGCTTAAGCGATCCTCCCACCCCAGCCCCCCAAGTAGCTGAGAATGCAGGCATACACCACCATGCCTGGTTGATGTTTATAGTTTTTGTAGAGATGGGGTTTCACCTTACTGCCCAGGCTGGTCTTGAACTTCTGGGCTCAAGTGATCCTCCAGCCTTAGCTTCCTAAAGTGCTAGGATTACAGATGTGAGCCACCGCAGCTGGCCTCTGGAAGAATTTTTTTGTTTTTTTTGAGACAGGGTTTCACTCTGTTGCCCACACTTTGAGTGCAGTGCTATGATCTTGGCTCACTGTAGACTCGATCTCCCAGACTCAAGCAGTCCTCCCACCTCAGCCTCCCAAGTAGCTGGGACTATAGGCTAAATTTTTATATTTTTTGTAGAGATGGGATTTGGGCATATTGCCCAGGCTGATCTCAAACTCCCGAACTCAGACAATCCACCCGCCTCAGGAGATTTTTTTTAAATGGAAGAGGGTGCAAAAGTGGACATGGCAACTCCAGCCTTCACTGAGGAGTTTGCTGTCAGGGCTTCGGGATTGAGGGAGGAGTTTTTTAAAGAGGGGAGCTAGTGGGCAATTGTGTGTGTGGCCGGGCATCTACAACGGAAGGGAAAGCAGAGGGTGCTGGTGCCCATGTGGGGGTCCTGGATTTGGTGCTGGTAGCATGAGTGGGTTCTCTTAGCGTGTCATGGCACCTGCTTTCTTGATGAAGTGGGAAGCGAGAAGCTGGGCCGTGGGAAGTCGAAAGAGTGGGCCACCTCACCGCCCTGTGGGTTCTAGAAGTGCTGTCTACAGAGTCTTGAAACTGGAGTTTTTTGGGGGAGGGGCAGGTGGCAGGAGGGACCCTGGAGGAAGGTGCATGAGGCTGAGGTACCAGGGGCTTTGGAGCAGGGTTGGCACAGGCCTGGTCAGGAAGGTCTGTAGGATGTTAGGTATTCATTCAAAGGGCAGCCAAACCCATTGACAGGTTGGTAGCAGAAGAGTGACCCCAGTGAAATAGGTGTAGGGTAGAGTCAGGAGGCAAAGATCAGCCAGGGCCCACATGGGCTGTGGGTGTGGCCTGTTTTGCTGCTGCCAGGGAGGACCCTTGGGTTCCTGGGTCTCAATGGCATCACCCCAGAAACTGCTGGGTTTGCCCACAGCTACTCCCTCCCCCAGGTGGTGGAGATTGTGAAGAAGCTGGAGTCTCGCCAGCGGGGCTGGGAGGAGGATGAAGATCCTGAGCGAAAGGGGGCCATCGTGTTCAACGCCACGTCTGAGTTCTGCCGTACCTTGGGGGAGATCCCCACCTATGGGCTGGCCGGCAACCGCGAGGAGCAGGAGGAGCTCATGGTGCGTCTGGGGCAGCCCCGCTCTGGGCTTCCCTTGGCTGGGTAGGCTGACTGGGGGCTGGGGGCTGGGGCTGACCCTGGTCTTTTGTGCCCCAGGACTTTGAACGGGACGAGGAGCGCTCAGCCAACGGCGGCTCTGAATCTGATGGGGAGGAGAACATTGGCTGGAGCACAGTGAACCTGGACGAGGAGAAGCAGCAGCAGGATGTGAGGGCCGCGCTGTCACCACGGGGGTGGGGAGTGTGCAGAGGCGGGAGGGTCGAGCTGGAGATGAGTGCCCAGGCAAGTTGCTCGGTGTCCTCAGCCTCCATCCACAGAGTGCGCTCTGCATTCCTCCCAGGGTGATCTGAGTATTACATGAGGAAATTGAATGAAGTTAAATGTTGTGGCTGGTGCCTGGCGGGGGGTGACTGGTGGGTGGGGGTGAGAAGAGACGGTGTGGCTTGCTAACCACCCCTGCCACGTGCCCGCCAGTTCTCTGCTTCCTCCACCACCATCCTGGACGAGGAGCCGATCGTGAATAGAGGGCTGGCAGCTGCCCTGCTCCTGTGTCAGAACAAAGGTAGGGAGCTCAGGGCAGCTCTGGCTTGGGTGGGCTTGGGCGCTTGGGCAGGAAAAGGGCTTGTGGGGGCTTCGGTGCAGCAGGTGCAAGCAGGGCTGCCTCCGTCCCCTCTGCTGCCTCTTTCAGTCCCTATGCTGGAGCCAGCTGCCCGGCCCAGAGCCGTTCCTTCCCCTCCCCTGGCATCTGTCTCTGCCTTACGAAGCTCCACATCTGCTCCAGGAAGGAGAGGGGAGTTGAAACTGTTAGAGCTGTAGCACAGAGAAACCCTGATGTTAGGACCCCAGCTCTGCCATTTCCTTGGCCAGTGGCCCTTGGCAAGGGGCTCATTTCTGTATCTTTGCATCTTTTTAGAATAGGCCTGATGGCTTTCCAGAGGCAAGGAGAGGGAGGTGCCCCCCACAGGGCCTGCCCCACCTTCTTAGGAGGCCCTGGAGCGGCGCCTCTCACAGGGTTGGGCAGCCTGGAGTCTCACAACCCCTCCATCCCTAGGGCTGCTGGAGACCACAGTGCAGAAGGTGGCCCGGGTGAAGGCCCCCAACAAGTCTCTGCCCTCAGCCGTGTACTGCATCGAGGATAAGATGTGAGTGTGCAGGGCTGGGGGTCCTGTGCCAGCTCGGGGCTGCAGGAACACGGCAGGCAGCTGCTCCTCACACTGAGGCCACCTTTATCTCGGGCCAGGGCCATCGATGACAAGTACAGCCGGCGGGAGGAGTACCGAGGCTTCACGCAGGACTTCAAGGAGAAGGACGGCTACAAACCCGATGTTAAAATTGAGTACGTGGATGAGACAGGCCGGAAACTCACACCCAAGGAGGTGAGCAGGGCCCTGTGTGGGCAGAGCCCCAGCCTGCAAAAGGGAGGCCGAGCCTGGGACTGTGCAGTGCCCCAGGGGCCTGGTGAAGTGCCACGGATCGGGAGGGGGCACTCAGGGTTGGGAAGGGCTGTGCCTCAGTTTGTCTCTAGTGGGCACAGCAGTCCCTTGGCAGGCCTGGCAGGAGGATCAGACAGGTACTCGGGACCTCTGCCCTCCTGTCTCTCACCCGAATGAGCCCTTCACCGGCTTTCCTGGCCCACAGGGCCATTCCATCGTCCTGGCCCTTCCAGTGCCCTCATAGGCTGCCTGACCCTCTTGCCCCCCCACTTAGCTACCCCCATGCCCTCGTGGGTTTGTCTCCCTCCAGCCCCAGCCTCCAGACCTAGCCCCTGCGCGGCACGTCTCACTCCAGGTTCCCCATGCCCTGCCCCCATGGCAGCACATCTGCTAGCCAAGCTGGGGCCCTGGAGGGTACCAGAGTCTGTGCCCTTTTCCCATCCCCTTCCCACTGCCACCTAGGCCTGGCACTGGGTGAGGTGAGTCAACACCTGACCCCATGTGCCCTATTTCACACCTTGTGGGCACAGGTGGCTCTGGCCCCACCCAGGGCCCTGCAGCTCCCCCTCATGCCCTGTGTCCCCAGGCCTTCCGGCAGCTGTCCCACCGTTTCCATGGCAAGGGCTCAGGCAAGATGAAGACGGAGCGGCGAATGAAGAAGCTGGACGAGGAGGCGGTCGGTGCCCTTGGGGACGTGGGGGGCCCTGCACCTGCCAGGGCAGTGGTGGCTGGTGTGGGGGGCCTGCTCCAGCCCTTGCTGATTGTCCATGACCCCACAGCTCCTGAAGAAGATGAGCTCCAGCGACACGCCCTTGGGCACCGTGGCTTTGCTCCAGGAGAAGCAGAAGGCCCAGAAGACCCCCTACATCGTGCTCAGCGGCAGCGGCAAGAGCATGAACGCGTGAGTGGCTCGAGGCTGGTGGGGTGGTACGGGGTGACCTGGCCTGCGCCTGCCTTAGGAGCCTCACGTCCCTGTTCTCTCTGCAGGAACACCATCACTAAGTGACGGCGCCCTCCATCCCCCGCCCCGCCTCAACCTTGGTATTAAATAAAGCTCCCTCCTTATTTTTTCCTCCCTGGTTGTGGTACAGATACAGATTCCAGGGTTAGATCCTTGGTTGGGTATGGCCCAGAGTCTGGCTCCTGCTAGGTGAGACCCGGCCATCAGATTACACAAATAACTAAACGACGGGAGAGAGCCCCGGTCCTCTACGGCTCCTTCTCCCCTGGCTGTCAGTCACACCTTTGCAGGGCCGGCTCTCTTATGGAAAGTGGAGGCAGTTTGAGAAACTCGTCACCCTGCTCTCTCCTGGCCTCCGGGGCTGCATAAGTCACTGTCCTGTCAGAGAACCCAGGGCAGCCCTGGACTGCCCAGCCTGATGGGTGGGGATTGGGCTTTGTGCAGGGCACAGGTGCCACCTTCTGTCCTGGCTCTCCTGTGTCGCCATGGTCTGTGTCTAGAGGAGTGAAACTCCCAAGGTTGGGCTGAGAATTTTTGGTGCGCATAGTATGGGGAGGGCTGAGCCCAGTGTCTCCTGGACTTGACCTGAGCTCTGTGATAGAGCTAGACCGAGCTGCTGGGGGACTTGTGAGCCCCAAATCCATAGAAAGACAAACAGCTGCCTTGGGTGCCCAGGACACTGGTGCCCAGCCACATGTACACCCACATATTTCCCAGATGGCACCCACATTTTAAGATTTAAAAAAGGAAACCAAAAAATGAATTGAATAAAACTGAACTTACAATCAGCTGGGCGTGGTGGCTCACACCCGTAATCACAGCACTTTGGGAGGCTGAGGCAGGAGGATCGCTTGAGCCCAGGAATTTGAGACCAATCTAAGTAGCATGGCAAAACCCCATCTCTACCAAAAATGCAAAGATTAGCCAGGCATGGTGGCGAGTCCCTGTGGTCCCAGCTACTTGGAGGCTGAGGTGGGAGGATCGCTGGAGCCCAGGAGGCACAGGCTGCGTTGAGCCCTGATCAAGCCACTGCTCTCCAGCCTGGGTGACAGACAGAACCTGTCTCAAAAAAAAATTAAAAATAATCTTAAGGCCGGGCGAAACCCCGTCTCTACTAAAACTACAAAAAATTAGCTGGGCATGGTGGTGCGTGCCTATAATCCCAGCTGCTCAGGAGGCTGAGGCAGGAGAATTGCCTGAACCCAGGAGGCGGAGGTTGCGGTGAGCCGACATCGCGCCATTACACTCCAACCTGGGTAACAAGAGCTAAACTCTGTCTCCAAAAAAAAAATAATAATAATCTTGGGGTAAGAAAACTGTAGGCAAGGTGCAAAACCCAGTAGCCTGAAAATGCACAGTTCGCACTGATGCCCTTGCTTCTGCGTGGCAGAAGCTGCAGGGTTGAGTTCGGGGTGCCCTTCCTTGAGCTCTTTATCCTCTGTAGTTTGATGTCTGATTCTGATTCTGTTTTCACCTTGGCTGTGTCCTTGGCTTCCTCAGGAAGGGTGACCTGGGGTGTCTAGGCTGGGTCTAGGACTTGGGGCAGTCACAGTCTGTTTCTCTCAAAAGCCTAGGAGGTGGCTGGGTGCGGTGGCTCATGCCTATAATCCCAGCACTTTGGGAGGCCGAGGTGGGTCGATCACCTGAGGTCTGGAGTTCTAGACTGGCCTGGCCAAGATGGTAAAACCCCGTCTCTACTAAAAATACAGAAAAAGGTAACATGGCATGGTGGTGTGCACCTTATAATCCTAGCTACTCAGGAACCTGAAGCAGGAGAATTGTTTGAGCCCGGGAGGCTGAGGTTACAGTGAGCCGAGATGGTGCCATTTTACTCCAGCCTGGGCAACAGAGCAATACCCTGTTTCAAAAAAGATAAAAGAAGCCTAGGAGGTGCTTCCAGAGTTGGGACCAGTCAATCAGGTGTCCCTGGCATGGAGCTCTGGCCCCGGCTGAGTGACCAAGCTCACGCCTTGATGTCTGCGGGAAATGGCCCATTAGGAGGCTGTTGAACTGCTGTCACAGCTGAAAATGACCAAGGCCTGGACTAAAGCCAAGGTGGAGGCAGGGTAGAACAGACCAGCTTCGACCCAAGGCCTGCTAACTTTCCAGCCCTAGTAACTGGGCAGACTGCGTGATGAACCGGGCACCTCCTCGTTCATGCTGCTGCATCTCTGGCTCTTGGTCCCAGCCCAGAGAGTTGTTCTGTGCCCTGGCATACTCTACCCCACTCCCCAGGCTGTGTCCTGCTTGTGTGCCCAGGGCTGGGAGGGGCTAGGGACTGCCAAATCCCTGGAGGCCTGAGCCCCTGGGGCAGACGGAACCCAAGGAGGCTTCCCAGCTCTGCTGTTTGGTAGCCAGACGACACCATGGTGCTTCCCTGCCCTCAGGTACCTGAGGGGCAGTGAGCCCTCAGCCAGGGCGTCAGGAGCCAGGCAGGTGGCACTCAGGGAGGAGAGGGTGCTTATGTTTGGCCTCTGTGTTTCCCTTTATTGCTGCCTGACCTGGGGCAGGTCACCAAGTCTCCATCTCACCTACAAAATGGGGGGGCGTGATGTTGCTTCTAGGGCCACCCTGCTGCATAGTTGAGGCCCGATCCTTCCACAACAAACAAAATGTACCCAGCATCAGCGAGTGCTGTCTAAGAACCCAGAGGAGCAAAGCTGGACAGGCTGCCTGGGCCCATGGGGCTTGGGTCCCAAGGGCAAGCAGCCACTGTGCAAGAGGGCAGCTAGGTGTGAAGGATGGGAGCAAGCCTGGCCCCTGCCCTCCCAGGGCCTGTCTCCTCGGGACGTGCCTTCTGGGTGTGGCAATGCCAGCCCCAGCCCAGTGGTCCAGTGCTGCATGGCCTCAGCTCTGAGCAAGGCCAGGACAGGGTCCTCCCCTTGCCCTCAGGTCCTGCTCCCTCCTATGCCCACCCCCTGCCTAGGTCCTCCAGGCTTCTCCAAGCCTCAGCCTGTGGCCCCAAACCTGCCCCACCCAGCTCCAGGCAGGGCCCTGCCTCTTTCTCCACAATTCAGAGATGCTCTGGAAGGCCCAGGCAGGCCCTGCCAGCACAGCCTCCTGTGGACCTGGGAAAAGGTGCCCTCTGGGCAGTGGATGCAGGCCTCAGGAGCATGGCCTGGTGGGCAGATTCACATCCATTCATCCTACAGTGGTTCCTGGCACCCCTCAGTGCCAAGCCCATGATTGCCTTTGGACCTTGGCTCCCTGCCCTGCCCTCTCCAGCAAGAAGGGCTCAGCCCAGGTGTACATTGGGCAGTGGCTGAAAGTGACAAGCAGTCTGAGGACCTGGCTCTACTTGTGTCAGGTCTCTGGGCTTCAGTGCCATGGGTGGGAGGGGCAGACTGGTCCCAGGAAAGTGGGGATTCAGCAGTAATTCAGTGGGGAGGAGCAGGATTAATTGGCCACAGTTCTCAGAGATCCACCAGCAGCCATGTGGAAGTGGAGAGAAGGGCGGGGCTGTGGACCCTGGCAAATGCAGAAGCTCTTCTCCCTGCAAAGATTTTCCGAAACTGTGATACTGTTTGGAACCCATAGGAAAAGTTGCTGGAACAATACAGAGTTTCCCCTTGAACTATTTGACAATCAGTGGATGAGGTGATTGCACACGACCCCATCTGTGTGTTTCCTACCAACAAGGGTGTTCTCTCACATAACCTAAGCCACCCAGGACGTTGGGAAAAGGGCCATCCATGCATCACTTCCACCTCATGTTAGACTCCAACTGTCCTAAGGTCTACTTTTTTTCTTGTATCATGACCTTATTTATTTACAAGCACTGGATGAGTCCCTGGCCTTCCCCAGGACAGAGCAACCCTACGCAGCCCCAGCCCAGTTAAATACTGCAGTTGGGAGCTAGGGGGCTGGAGGGAGGACTGAAGGGAGATACAGGACTAGGGGCACATATCCATTAAATGGTCACATGTGGGCCAGATCCTGTGAGCCTGCAGAGCCACGGCTGTCACCACCCCCACACCGGGATGCGGGAGGGAGCCGAGGCAGGCCCAGGGATGCCCATGTGTCTTGCCCTGGAATGTGGAAGGGACAGGAATGGCTCTCAGGGAGTGTAAAATGGGAATGACAAGGCTTGAACTGTCTTCTTGTGGGACCCAGTTTTCGGGACAACACCTGGTCCACTTTTCCATGAACACGGCAGCCTTGAGGAAGTGGCTGGCCAGCAGAGGCCCTGCCTACCCCAGGCCCGAGCACAGCCCGCTCCTTCCCGCTGTCCCCAGAAAGGACGGCAGCCGCTGGTTCCCAGCGCCCTTTGGAGAATCGCCGTCCCCACCCGGAAGGGGCCAGGCACAGCCTGTGAGTCCTCGTGTGCCTTAGGAGAAGCTCTGGACAGGGTGGCTGACCAGGCAGGCCCAAAAGAGGTCCCAGCCCAAACACAGCAGCGCCAGCCAGATGACAGACACCAGGCTGTGTGGAGGCCTCCATGTTGCCCTGTGTACTTCCTTGCGCCAAAGCAGGCAGCAGATAGCGTCGCTTCCACAGACATCTGCACCCATAGATGACACTTTCCTGCCATGAGGGTGGCGTGCAAACTCTGTCCATGAAAGAGTATTCCTGCAGTGCCCACCAATGGCTCTGACACCTACCGGAGGTTCTGGACCCCACAGTGATGATTCCTTTGTAGTAGGGCTGAGTGTAGGTAACCCTCTGGGAAGTCACTTTGCAGATGAGACAGGTTTGAGGACTTCAGACGTATTTCTCCCTGCATTCTGGATTGGAGCAGCTTTGTTGCAGGCACCAAGTTGACTACAAGCTGATGCGTCCTGCCTTCTACCTTGATGAGCAGTGGGCACTCTTACTTCCCAGGCTGGTCAGGGTGAGTAGAGGGCTGGGTGTCCCTCATAGAAAGGGGTGTGCCTGGGGTGGGGCAGGTTTACTGGCTTCACTCAGTGGCGCAAAGGGGGTCAGCTCCTCTGGGCCCAGCCTCACCCCATCCTGCCCCACTAAATCATTGCCGAGGGAAGCCTCTCCATCTGCGGCCACCTCTAGTGGGTCACCAGCCTAGTAGTGTCCTTTTTATTTATTTATTTTAAGACAAGGTCTTCCTGTGTTGCCCAGGCTGGAGTGCAGTGCTACAATCATGGCCAACTGCAGCCTTGACCTCCTGGCTCAAGTGATCCTCCCAAGTCAGTCTCCTGAGTAGCTGAGACCACAGGTGCATGCTATCATGCCTGGCTAATTTTTTTTTGCAAAGATAGGGTCCTGTTATGTTGCCCAGGCTGGTCTCAAATTCTTGGGCTCAAGCAGTTCGCCTGCCTCAGCTTCCCTAAGTGCTGGGATTGCAGTATAAGCCACACCCAGCCAATAATCTGTTTTAACAAAAGGATTCAGTTCAGGCAATTACACCCACTGCCGTTCTGGCCGTGAGCCACCACACTCAATCAGAACTATTTCCAATGATTTAAAAATACAGTATTTTGACCTCACATCCATAGTAGGATATCTACTAAGTGTTTTTTTTTTTAATCTTAAAAAATTAACATAATAAAATCTTAAACGCATTTAATAGTCTTATGGTTAGTAATAACGATGACGATATTGGCCAGGCATGGTGGCTCGGGCATGTAATCACAGCACTTTGGGAGGCCGAGGTGGGAGGATTGCTTGAGGCTAGGAGTTCGAGACCAGTTTGGCCAACGTTGCGAGATCCCCATCTCTACAAAAATTTAAAACATCAGCCAGGCATGGTGGCACGCACCTGCCGTCCCAGCTACTCAGGAGGTGGAGGCAGGAGGAGTTGGAGACTGCAGTGTCTAGGATCACACCCTCACTCTCCAGGCTGGACGACAGAGCAAGACCCCGTCTCAAAAACAAAAAACAAAACTGAAGCTGCGTAACAGGTACGATGGGATTCATTATTCCATTCCTTCTACTTCTGAGTATGTTTGAAAATTTCCATTTTAGAACTTTTTTTAAAAAGAGAGAGCAAGAACATGTTGGCTTAGCAACAGAAAAGTATACATATGTTCAGCCAGAGACATGAACGAGAATGTTCTTAACAGTACTATTTATAACAGCCCCAAACTGGAAACAACCCAAATGTCCATTAACAGAAGAATGAATAAATAGCCGGGCATGGTTCTTTGTGGCTGTAATCCCCGCTACTTGGGAAGCCAAGGCAGGAGAATCCCTTGAGGCCAGGAGTTCAAGACCAGCCTGGGCAACATAGAGAGACCCATCTGTAAAAGTAATTTTTAAATGTAGCTGGTTGTGGTGGCTCATGCCTGTAGCTCTAGTCCCAGTTACCTGGGAGGCTGAGGGAAAGGACTGCTTGAGCCTGGGGATTTGAGGCTACAGTGAACTATCCGTACTCCAGCCTGGGTGACAGAGTGAGAACCTGTCTCTAAAAAAGAAAAAAAAAATCAATAAAGGGTAAACATTCATATAACCAAGTGAATAACATGGATGAACCTCACAGACATGAAATTGTACATTCTGTCTGCTTCCATTTGATAAAAAAACTGGCCAAGTTATTTTATTCTGTTAGAAGCAGGATAGAAGGCCAGGTGTGGTCACTCATGCCTATAATTCCAGCACTTTTGGAGGCCAAGGTGGGAGGATTACTTAAAGCCAGGAGTTCAAGAGCAGTCTGGGCAACAAAACAAGACCCTGTCTCTACAAAAAAAAATGTTTAATTAACTGGGCATGGTGGTGATGTGTGTGCCAATACTCCCAGCTACTCAGGAGACTGAAGCAAAAGGATTGCTTGAGCCTAAGAGTTTGAGGCTGCAGTGAGCTCTGATCACACCACTGCACTCCAGCCTGGTAAAGAGAGAGACCCCATCTCTCTCTCTTTTTTTTTTTTTTTTTTAAATTCACCTGAGTGCAGGTGAGCTGAGGCCAAAGAAGTTGTCAGACTATTTATTTATTATTATTATTTTTTTAAAGGTAATCAGTTATTTAATTAGATTATCAGGACATTTAAAATACCAATTTGTGAGGATAAATTCCATTTGTCAGGGCAAACACAGATCGCAGGTAGCCCTGGAGCTGAGGAATAGCTTTGATTTTTGGTAAAATTTGTGAGTCCACAGCTTTCTGATCAATCTTGCGCTGCTCTGTAATCTCGTATTTCTCTTTTTCTGTGTGGAAGATCTCACCTTCCTGGTGTCTGGGCTTTCACAGCTTCTTCTTGAAGTAAGCATCAGTAAGATGTTTTGAGATTTTTACATTGCTGATACCAATTTTGGTTGAGGTGGCAATGACAAATTTCTGGTGCGTTCTTCTCAGAGGAACTTGATTGAGGACCAGAGGTCCAGTCACAAGTAATAAGCCACTAGCCAGCTGCTTCAGGGAAACCACCCTCTTGCCCCTGTGGCATCCGGTGAGGATGATCAGAATGGTCCCAGGGGTGATGCTGGCTCACAGTTTTCTCATGTGCTGACTGAAGGGTTTTTGCCGTGGCTCAACAGCTTTCGAGGCACATCTTCAGTAGGATAATACCTAGGCATTTTGCGAAGTTTAACCACCCGGGTACCGGGTTGAGACCAACCCGGCCAATATGGTGAAATTTCATCTATACTAAAAGTACAAATATTGGCTGGCCGTGGTGGCACACGCCTGTAGTTCCAGCTACTCAGGAAGCTGAGGCCCGAGAATCGCTTGAACCTGGGAGGTGGAGGTTGCAGTAGCCAAGATCACACCACTGCTCTCCAGCCTGGGTGACTGAGCAAGACTGTGTCGTTTTAGAAAAAAAAAAAAAAGAAAAAAAGAAAAGAAAAAAAATCAAGGATCATTTAAAATAATAATATAAAAAATGGCCAGCATTAGGATGAGTGAAAGTTCATAAACTCTTCCTATGGTGACTCACATATGGCATAAGGAACTAGCTCTCTAGTTTTGCCTTCTCCTTTCTCTCTTCTCTAAGGTTCTATCATTTCCCAGGCCTGTAACTTGCTATCTTCCCACTACGGTGCCTTCTAATAAAGAGCTATCAATTTTCCAAAGCTAAACACAGTGTAAATTTTTGCTGTGGTTATTTTTTGACATATCAAAAAAGGCACCAAGCCTAGATGTTTTTTAAGCTTTAAAAATCTATTGGCCAGCACCATGGCTCATCCCTTTAATCCCAGCACTTTGGGAGGCCAAGGTGGGTGGATCACCTGAGGTCAGGAGTTTGGGACCAGCCTGGCCAACATGGTAGAACCCTGTCTCTACTAAAAATACAAAAATTAGCTAGGCATGGTGGCACATGCCTATAATCCCAGATACTCAGGAGGCTGAGGCAGGAGAATCACTTGGGCTTGGGAAGCAGAGGCTACAGTGAGCCAAGATCATGCCACTGCACTACAGCCTGGGAGACAGAGTGAGACTGTCTAAAAAAAATCTAAAGGCTTTATCCTTAGGTAACAGATCATTCAAATGCTATTTAAACGACTCCAGAGAAAAAGATGGTAAGCTCTCTTAACATATTTTATGATATTAATATTGGGCTGGGTGGGGTGGCACACACTTGTAATCCCAGCACTTTGGGAGGCCAAGGCGGGCAGATCACGAGGTCAAGAGATCAAGACCATCCTGGCCAACATGGTGAAACTCTGTTTCTACTAAAAATACAAAAATTAGCTGGGCATGGTGGCATGTGCCTGTAACCCCAGCTACTCAGGAGGCTGCGGCAGGAGAATAGCGTGAACTTGAGAGGCAGATGTTGCAGTGAGCTGAGATCGTGTCAGTGCACTCCAACCTGGGTGACACAAGCAAAACTCTGTCTCAAAAAAGGGAGGGAGGGAATGTGTGGCCACAGATTGTAAATAGGATCAATAAGACAGACCTCCATTTTCCAAAGCTGAATTATGGCAGACATAAGGTTGCTGGGGGACCCACATCAAAGAAGACACTTGGAGCCTTCGGAGAAGAATTGCGGGAGGCAAAACCCCCAAAGGTGCCTGAAAGCTTCAGCAATCACTAGAAGGGGAACTCAGTACATGTGCTGAGGGGTCCCTGGAGAGAGGACCCCTTCAGAGGCTGCAGTTCTTAGGTCTTGCCAGCCACTCCCTGCTGCCCACCTATAAGGTCCCAGGCTCCCTGAATCCTCAAGACAGTAACTACAGGGGTACCTGCTCATCCTTGTCCAGAGCAGGGTTTCTGGGGGACACAGCCATAGATATCACTGTGAGTCCTCCTGCACCTTAATTTGGGTGCTTTCAAACGGAAAGACCGGGGCAGTTCCCCTCCACCCTCCAAGCACTGTATTCTAGCCTGTGAATGCTGCTGGGGCGGAAGGCCACTTCTGGTCATGCCTTGGTGAGTTAATCCATCTTTGCAGGTGTGGAACTCCTGTTCGCAGTGGTCTACCAGTGTCCTAACTGCTATTCGGGCATGTGGGCCCTTTGATTGCACTGAGAATGCTGTTCCCTTATGAGACTGTGTAACTGGATTAGATGCTTTAGGGTTCTGCAGCCCAAGGCAAGGTACTGACTTGCTGATTTTACGTGCTTAGGGTGACCTCTGCTGATGGCTTCTCTAAATACTGGCTGACTACTCAGCCAGGAACTGCCTGTACCTTCTCACATCAGCAGGTAGTTGGAGCCACACTGCTTCCAAGAGGAAAAGAGAGTGCTCTTCTCCTGCAAGAATTATTAGAACA
>NW_016107417.1:2475385-2502119 GCF_001604975.1 Cebus imitator | reverse complement strand
TTTTTTTTTTTTTTTTAGTAGAGACAGGGTTTTTGCCATGTTGGCCAGGCTGGTCTCAAACTCCTGATCTCAGGTGATCTGGCTGCCTCACCCTCCCAAAGTGCTGGGATTACAGGTGTGAGCCACCGTGCCCAGCCTGCACTGCTAATTCTTCATTCCTCAGTGTCACCAGGCGAGGCATATGGTGTGCCTCCACACCTCCCACAGGGACTTTTTGATTCTCTTGCAAATGTTGCCAGTGGATCAAACATATGCATAGCATGAACAACTGGTGGTGTCCTGATATCTTGTTTCATTGATGATTTTCTGAGAACGGCTCCCACTGAGGAAACTGCCCACACTTCTCTGCATGCTTCTCAGACACAGGACAGTAGAGATGGTTGGGCCTTGAATGAAGACAAAATCCAGGGTTCTGTGGCCCCAGTCGCTTTCCTAGTGGACGACTGGGCAACTACTGAAGATAAAGCACCAGGCTGAGCACAGCAGCTCACTCCTGTCATCCCAGCTATGTGGGAGGCCAAGGTGGGTGGATCACCTGAGGTCAGAAGTTCGAGACCAGCCTGTCCAACATGGTGAAATACCATTTCTACTAAACATAACAAAAAATTAGCCAGGTGTGGTGGCACATGCCTGTAGTCCCAGCTACTTGGGAGGCTGAGGCAGGAGAATTGCTTGAACCCGGAGGTGGAGGCTGCAGTGAGCCAAGATTGTACCATTGCACTACAGCTTGGCCGACAAGAGCAAGACTCCGTCTCTAAATAAATAAATAAATGGAAAAATAAAACCACAGAAAAAGAAAACATGTGCACATGGAATTCAGACAATGGTTACCTTGAGTGGGTGGAACAGCAGAGAATGGGATAGGAGGGCAGGATGCCAGGTGGGGTATGTTGCTTGGGCTACTGTTAAAGTCCTAGCTTTATTTTGTGGTGGTGAGTTTGAAGCTGCTCACATTATTAAAAAGAACCAACTAAATATTTAATTATTCTTGATTTAATTTTTGATTGAAATGGAGTCTCACTGTGTCACCCAGGTTGGCCTCAGACTCCTTAAGGGCTTAAGCAATCCTTTTCCTTCAGCATCTCAAGAAGCTAGGATTACAGGCATGTGCCACCATGCCTAGCTCCAATGTTTAAATATAGGCCAGACACGGTGGCTCATGCTTGTAATCCCAGCACTTTACGAGGCCAAGACTGGTGGATCACCTGAGGTCAGGAGTTTGAGACCAGCCTGGTCAACATGCTGAAACCCTGTCTCTACTAAAAATATAAAAACTAGCCAGGCATGATGGTGGGTACCTGTAATCCCAGCTACTCAGGAGGCTGAGGCCAGAGCATGGCCTGGACCTGGGAGGCAGAGGTTGCAGTGAGCTGAGATCGCCCCACTGCATTCCAGCCTAATCAACAAGAGCAAGATTCTGTCTCAAAACAAATAAATAAAATTTATAGGCCAAAACAGGAACCATAAGAGAAATTAGGTACTTCATATGCATCAGAATGCCTACTATGAAAAGAAAACAGCAAGTGTTGGCAAGGATTGGAGAAAACTGGAACTATCGGATGGGGAGGAACTGGGACCCTCTGATGGTAAGAAATGGAAACTCTCGGATGGGGAGAAACTGGGACCCTCGAATGGGAAGAAACTGGAGCCCTCGGATGGGGAGAAACCGGAGCCCTTGGATGGGGAGAAAGTGGAACCCTCAGATGAGGGGAAACTGGGACCCTCGGATGGGGAGAAAGTGGAACCCTCAGATGGGGGGAAACTGGGACCCTCGGATGGGGAGAAAGTGGAACCCTCAGATGGGGGGAAACCGGGACCCTTGTGCACTTTTGGTGGGAATGTAAAACGGTGCGATTGTTATGGAAAACAGAATGGCGATTCCTTAAAAAATTAAAAGAATATATGAGCCGGCAATTCCACTTCTGGGTATATACCCAAATAAACTGAAAGCAGAGGGTCGCAGAGATATGTGCACACCATGTTCATGGCAGCACTATTCCGAACAGCCAAAAGGTGAGGCCACCCAAACATCTATCAGTGGACAAATGGATAAACAAAGTGTGCTATATATGTGCAATGAATTATTCAGCCTTAAAAAGAAAGTTTGACACATAACAACATGGATGAACCTTTAGGACATTATGCTAAGTGAAATAAGCCAGTCACAAAAAGACAAATACCAAGTGATGCCACTTATCTGAGGTAACTCAGAAACAGAAACCACAAGGGAGGGGTGCCAGGGTCTCAAGGAGGGGTAAATGAGTTGTTGCTGATGGCCTGAAAAGGCAGTTCTGGAGATTGGTTGCACAATGTGAATATACTTAACATAACCGAACTGTACACTTACTTACAAAAAGGTTAAAATGATACATGTTATATTATGTGTATTTTACCACAGTTTTAAAAAAAAATACTGGCCCAGTGCAGTGGCTCATGCCTATAATCCGAGCAATTTGGGAGGCAGACGCAGGCAGGTTGTTTGAGCCCAGGAATTTGAGATCAGCCTGGGCAACATGGTGAGACCTTGTCTCTACAAAAAATAATAATAAAAAAATAACCAGGTATGGAAGTGCCTGCCTGTAGTCCTAGCTGCTTGGGAGGCTTAGATGGGAGGCTGAGGCTTGGGAGGCTTAGATTGAGCCTAGGGAGATCAAGGCTGCAATGAGCTGTGTTTGCACCACTGCACTCCAGCCTGGCCAACAGAGCAAGACCCTGTCTCAAGAAAAACACTACAAAACAACCAGCCAATGAAATCAACACTTACAGTGCTGCATCAAGGGTAATTTTGGCCTTATAAGGTAGGACTAAAATTTTTCCTTCAAAACATGACTGAAAAACAGAACACCTGAGTAAGCTATTGCTACTGACAATCTACTGTGAAACCTACCCACCCAGACTGACAATCTACTGTGAAACCTACCCACCCAGCCACCCAAGAAAATGCCAGGCATGGTTGGTTTTACAGCAAATTTTACCAAAATATTTAGAAATGCAAAATTCCCCACAGATTACTTAGTAATAACAAAGGGAAAACAGTACTTTATAGGCTTTATGGGGAAACATCTAGAAGCATCCTTTTTTCTTTTTTTGAGACAGAGTCTCACTCTATTGCCCAGGCTGGAGTGCAGTGGCCCAATCTCAGCTCACTGCAACCTCCGTCTCCCGGGTTCAAGCGATTCTTGTGCCTCAGTCTCCCAAGTAACTGGGATTACAGGTGTGTGCCACTAAGCCCGGCTAATTTTTGTATTTTTAGTACAGATGGGGTTTCACCAAGTTGGCCTGGCTGGTCTCCAACTCCTGACCTCAGGTAATCTCCCCACCTCAGCCTCCGAAAGTGCTGGGATTACAGGTGTGAGCTACCACACCCAGCCTAGAAGCATCCCTTTAATCAGGTGATCGACGTTATCGGCAGCTGGACATCCCATCATTGTGCCTCCTAATATGAAAAACATACCACTGCTGTTTGTGCTAAAAGTGTTTAACCCAAATCTAGACATGGAAAACAACCACACAAATCCAAGGAGTCATTTTTGTAAGATGACTGTCCTGAACGCATGAAAAAGTCAGTCTTACGGGAAAAAAAAAGAGTCTGTTGTATTAATAAATTAAAAGTGGCCAAGGAGATGTAAGAATTAAATGTAAAAACTGGCTGGGTACGGTGGCTCGCACCGGTAATCCCAGCACTTTGGAAGGCCAAGGCGGGTGGATCACCTGAAGTCAGGAGTTCGAGACAGCCTAGCCAACAGGTGAAACCCTGTCTCTACTAAAAATAAATTTAAAAAAAAATTGGCCAGGTACAGTGGCTCATGCCTGTAATCCCAGCACTTTGGGAGGCTGAATTGGGCAGATCACGAGGTCAGGAGTGTGAGACCACCCTGGTCGACATAGTGAAACCCCGTCTCTACTAAAGATATAAAAACTCGCTGGGTGTGGTGGCGGCCACCTGTAATCCCAGCTACTCAGAGGGCTGAGGCAGAATTGTTTGAATCCAGGAGGCGGAGCTTGCAGTAAGCCGAGATCGCACCATTGTACTCCAGCCCAGGCGACAGTGTGAGACTCTATTTAAAAAAAAAAAAATTAGCTAGGCATGGTGGCGGGTGCCTGTAATCCCAGCTACTCGGGAGGTTAAGGCAGCAGAATCCCTTGAACCTGGGAGGCAGAGGTTGCAGCAAGCTGAGATTGCACCACTGCACTCCAGCCTGTGCAAGAATAGGAAAACTCCATCTCAAAAAAACCAAAAAAGCAAAAACCGTATGTGTGTGTACATGCGTAGAGAAATAGAATGCAGCAAAATGTTAAACTGGTGACCTTGTTGAAGGGCAAACAAGCACTTATTTTACAATTCTTTCACCTTTTCTTTAGGTTCGAAAATTCTCTAAATAGTTTGGGGTGAGGGAGGAGGTAAATCTAAAAAGTAACCAAAAGGGTTAGAAAAAGAACTTCAGGGACCAGGCATGGTGGCTCATACCTGTAATCCCAGCACTTTGGGAGGCCGAGGTGGGTGATCACCTGAGGTCAGGAGTTTGAGACCGGCCTGGCCAACATGGTGAAACCCCATCTCTACTAAAAATATAAAAATTAGCCTGGCATGGTGGCGCATGCCTGTAGTCTCAGATACTCAGGAGGCTGAGACATGAGAATCGCTTGAACCCGGGAGGCAAAGGTTGCAGTGAGCCGAGATGGTGCCACTGCACTCCAGCCTGGGCATTAGGGCAAGATCCTATCTCAAAAATAAACAAACAAATAGAAAACATGAAAATATTTTTCCTTGAAAATGTTCTGACTGAAAAACAGAACACCTGAGTAATCTACTACCACCGACAATCTAGTTCAAAACCTATTCACCCACCCAGCCACAAAAACGCCGGCACAGTTGGTTTTACAGCAAGTTTTACCAAAAATTTTAGAAATGCAAAATTCCAATCTCATACAAACTCTCGTAATGAAAGTAAAGGGAAAACACTTTCCAACTTATTTTATGAAGCTGGTGTAACCTTGATACAAAACAAAGGGTGGAGGAAGTACAGGAAAGGAAAAGTTTAAACCATTTCACCTGTGAACCTGCGTGCCAAAGTATTAGAGAACCAAATCCGGCAATGTAATAACAAATCCATCATGACTGTCTTCTTCCAGGAAGGCAAGGATATTTTAACGTGAGAGAATGTCATGATATTCCACATTTACAGATTAGAGGAGGAAAACCATGTGGTGAGCTCAGACTGCCATCTGTGCTCCCTGGCACACACACAGGGGTGCCTGGGTGGCAAGGGAGGAAAGTGTGCTGGGCCGCGTGGGGAAGCCCTGCTGAAAATGACATGGCTGTAGAGGTTAGTCCTGAAGTGACAGAGGTGCAGACTCTGAAGGGCCGGAAAGTCTCAAGCGTAACTGCCAGAGAAGCCAGTAAGTACTATTAGGAGCCAGTCACATGGACTCATCATGGCATCAGGGACAAGGGGCTCTTACTTCAGATCTCAGCTCACTCTGGGAAATCTATTCATACATGGTTGGATCCCACCTTTAAGTTGGGAGAACAGAGGTGGAATCCAGCTTCAGAGAATGACAAAGGAAAGTAGTGTGCACAATGCAAGGACCCTACCTCCATCAGGACCCTTAGCTACAGCCCACAGAAGCTGAATGACTGGCAAGAGATGAAGAAGTAGAAACGAAAAGGTTTTAGGGGGAAAAAAAGATGTTACTAGGTAGATCACAGTATTGCTGAGAGCTGGAGAAAAACATAAGACCAACCTTACAGACACAACGCAAAAAAAAAAAAAACCACACAAAGTGGGGAACAGAGGACTACTTAGAGGAAAATGTATAGCCCTGAATAAATTAGAAAACAAACTGAAATTAGCTAAGCACACATCTCA
The DNA here is from genome assembly GCF_001604975.1 of Cebus imitator. NCBI lineage: Eukaryota > Metazoa > Chordata > Mammalia > Primates > Cebidae > Cebus > Cebus imitator. The sequence goes on along the minus strand of NW_016107417.1, from coordinate 2,496,249 downwards.
AGAATTCAGAATGAGCAAATAAACCCAAAGAAACAAAAGGAAAAGGCCAGTAAGGAAGACCTCTTGCAAAGCTAAGCCAAATAAAATAAAATACACAGAATATAAACATATGCTTGTTGATTTCACCTGCTCTCACCCCTTGTCCCATTTTTTCTGGTAATAGAACCTCTCTATTCCATGGAAACACATCGTAAGAATCAACTGTAGCTCATCCTGCCCCACCCCAGTCCTCCACACCCTCTCACTCCAGCCCTGGCTGTAGTGACTGCTCAAGCACAGCAAGTGACCTGAGCAAGACCGATTGCTCTTCACTGAAATACAGGGATCCTTAAGAAGGGGCTCTGTCTACAGGGACTGTGCATAAACTCGAGCTTCCTACAGAAAACATCTGCAGGAGGGAAAGAGATTGATCAGCTGTGAGCCGAGATGATGAGACAAATGAGGAGAGAGCCTGAGGAATCGCTGGCACGGGCTCAGCCCTGTGTGAAGCTAGTGACTCAGAGACCTCAGGTCAACGAGCCTTACTTACTTCTCCTAACTTGAGTTCAATTTTGTCATTTATAAGAAAGTCCCATATAGGTCAGGTATGGTGGCTCACACCTATAATCCCAGCACTTTGAGAGGCCAGGGCAGGAGCCTCACTTGAGCCCAGGTATTCGAGACCAGCCTGGGCAACATAGGGAGATCCTATCTCTACTTAAAAAAAAAAAAAAAAAAAAGTGGTGGCAGGCACCTGTGGTCCCAGCTACTCAGTAGGCTGAGGTGGGAGAATCACTTGGGCCTGAGAGGTCAATACTGCCATACATGGCGCCACTGCATTCCAGCCTGGGTAACACAGTGAGATGCTGTCTCGGGAAAAAAAAAAAAAAAAAAAAAAAAAAAATTACCGGGCGCAGTGGCTCACGCCTGTAATCCCAGCTACTCAGGAGGCTGAGGCAGGAGAGTCACTTGAACCCGGGGGGCGGAGGCTGCAGTGAGATGATGCAGCACCACTGCACTCCAGCTTGGGCAACAGAGCAAGACTCGGCCTCAAAAACAAAACAAAAACGAACAAAAGAAGGAAGTTCCAAATAATACAAATATTATGCATGACCTTTTGCCCATAAAACTTAAATACATATGAAATATGATCCTAGAATGATACAAATCATCAAAATTGACTCAAAGATAGAAAACTTTAGACAGAACACAACTGAATAAACTAAAAGGCAGTCAAAGATCAATGCCTGAAAAAGGTACCCAGCACAGATGTTTTTGTAAACATTCTATGCCTATTTTTTTAAATTCCTTAATTTCTTTTCCCCGAAAGACTCAGACAAATGCCTGTTTTATAAACTATCCAAGCCTGAAGAAAAAGACATCTTCACACCCATTTGCAAGGCTAGCATAAAGCTAATATCGAAATAGAACAGGAAGATCTTTTTTTTTTTTTGAGACGGAGTCTCGCTCTGTCACCCAGGCTGGAGTGCGATGGGGGGAATCTCAACTCACCGAAACCTCTGCCTCCCAGGATCAAGCGATTCTCCTGTCTCAGCCACCCAAGTATCTGGGATTACAAGCACACGCGACCACACCCAGCTAACTTTTGTATTTTTAGTAGAGACGGCGTTTCATCATATTGGACAGGCTGGTCTTGAACTCCTGACCTCAGGCGATCTGCTCACCTTGGCCTCCCAAAGTTCTGGGATTACAGGCATGACCCATCGCGCCCAGCCAGGAAGGTCATTTAAAAAAAAAAAAAAAAGAGGGAGGGGATTGGCCCAAGGAGAGAGATAAAACTCCTAAGTAAATAAATAATATACTGTAAAACTAAGCAAGGTCTATATCACAATGCAAGGTGTGTTCAATGTTAGGAAAGCTATTAATATAACTCAGTACAATAATAAAACAAAATCTGTTGATTTTCTCTATAGATGTCAATATTCATCACTGTTAAACAAAAGGGAAGGAAAAAAAAAAAAAACTCCAGTAAGCTAGAACAGAAGGAAACATCTTCAGCCTAATGAAGATCATCTACTGGAAGCCCAGAGCAAGTGCCCTACTTCAGGATGCAATGTGAGAACCATTCCCACTGAGAAAGGGGCAATCAAGGGTGCCATGCAGCATCACGATGGACATCCTGGCTTCTGAGATTCACAAGAAATAGACATGAGTGTAGAAGAGATAAAGCTGCCACTAGTGGGATATGATTTGGTATCTAGAAAGCTACGAGATCAACTAAGAACTCTGAGCATTCGACAAGGTGAGCGACACAAAGATGGACAAGCAGATGGAAGCCAGTGACCAGGGAAAGATGATTTCCACAGATCCCTTCTATATCAGTAATGAGGACTTTCATAAACTCCTAAGACCAAACCAAACTGGAAATAAAGGCCCATATGAAGATCATACCACCTTACCAAAGAATATACCTCATTTCTAGATAGGAAGATTAAAAACTGTTAATTTTTCTACAATATTTATTTTAAAAAATTAAAAATAGGTGGGGGGAATTGGCTCATACCTGCAATCCCAGCACTTTGGGAGGTTGAGGTGGGAGGATCACCTAGATAAGGAGTTCAAGACTAGCCTGACCAACATGGAGAAACTGTGTCTCTACTAAAAACACAAAATTAGCTGGGTGTGGTGGCGCACGCCTGTAATCCCAGCTACTTGGGAGGCTGAGGCAGGAGAATTGCTTGAAGCCGGGAGGCGGAGGTTGCAGTGAGCCAAGATCATGCCATTGCACTCCAGCCTGGCAACAAGAGCGAAGTCCATCTCAAAAATAAATAAAAATTAAAAAAATAAAAAATAAACTTTTAAGATACCACTTCTCAGCTGGGCATAATGGCTCACACCTGGAATCCCAGCCCTTTGGGAGGCCAAGGTGGGAGGATGGCTTGCCCAGGAGTTCGAGATCAGCCTGAGCAACATAAGACTGTCTCTTAAAAAAAATAAAAATAAAAAAAAATAACAAAAAGTAGCCAGACGTGGTGGTGCACACCTGTGGTCCCAACTACTCAAGAAGCTGAGGTAGAGGGATCGCTTGACCCCAGGAAGTGGAGGCTACAATGAGCCGTGATTGCACCACTGTGCTCCCGCCTGGGCGACAGGAGTGAAACCCTGTCTCAAAAAAATAAAGTAAATGTTGAAACCCTGTCTCTACTAAAATTACAAAAATTAGCCAGGAATAGTGGCAAGCACCTGTAATTCCAGCTACTTGGGAGACTGAGGCAGGAGAATCGCTTGAACCTGGGAGGCAGACGTTGCAGTGGGCAACGAAACAAGACTGTCAAAAAAAAAAAAAAAAAAATGCTGGGCATGGTGGCTGACTCCTGTAACCCCAGCACTTTGGGAGGCTGAGGTGGCCAGATCACAAGGTCAGGAGTTCGAGACCAGCCTGACCAACATGTTGAAACCCTATCTCTACCAAAAATACAAAAAACATAGCTGGGTGTGGTGGTGCACACCTGTAATCCCAGCTACTGAGGCGGCCAAGACAGGAGAATAGCTTGAACCTGGGAGGCAGAGATAGCAGTGAGCTGAGATCACGTCACTGCACTCCAGCTTGGGCAAACTCCATCTCAAAAAAAAAAGCAGCATGGGCACACACATCAATAGGACAGATTAGAAATTCCCAAAAAGATCCACATATATGCAGAAATTTATGTTTTAAAAGATTATTTCCAGTAAGCAAAGAATGAACAATTCAATAAATAGTAAATAGTAGAGACAACTGGCTTTCTCTTTAGGAAACGTTAGCTTGCTACCTCTCAGAAAAAACAAACTTCAGATGAATTAAAGATAGATAAGCACACATACATATCTTTAACCCATCTTATTTTTTGTATATACATCTACATACATTTTGTACATGGACATTCACACATACATATATACAAATGTGTATCTGTTTAAAGCCACACTATAAGAGGAAGTGAATGAGAAACAGATAAATGAACTGGTAGCTGGAGAAGATGTGGGAATCAGCACAAGTTTTTACGGCAATTTCAGAAATGGGAGATTCTACAGCACACCTGACACTAACACATCACATTCATAACACATCATATCCAGTAGACAGGACGACCAAAAACAAACAACAACAACATCAAAAACAAGCAAATCAAACACCCAGGCAGAACAAAATCCAACAACACAAAAACACAACCAAAGTCTTTAAGAACGCAAAAGAGGCCAGGTGTAGTGGCTCACACCTTTAATCCCAGTATTCTCAGAGGCCAAGGTGGGTGGATCACTTGAGGTCAGGAGTTCAAGACCAGCCTGGCCAATATGGTGAAACCCTGTCTCTACTGAAAATACAAAAATCAGCTGGGCATGGTGGCACGTGCCTGTAATCCCAGCACTTTGGGAGGCTGAGGCAGAAGGATCACTTAAGGTCAGGAGTTCAAGACCAGCCTGGGCAACATGGTGAAACCCTGTATGTACTAAAAATACAAAAAATTAGCCAGGCCTGGTGGTGCACGCCTGTAGTCCCAGCTACTCGGGAAGCTGAGGCAGCAGAATCACTTGAACCCAGTAGGCGAAGGTTAGCAAGTTGAGATCTCACCACTGCACTCCAGGCTGGGCAATAGAGGGAGATTCTGTCTCAAGAAGCAAAAGGCGGGGGGGTGGGTAGCAAAAGAGATAGGCTCCAAAGCACAAGAGGTAAGGTTTAAGTCCCACTGGCTTACAGTGGGAAGACAGGCGAGCACATCTGCAGAGTTGGTAAGGGGGGAGGAAGGCATTCCCTTTGATGGCTGCTATTTTTTTTTTTTTTAAGACCAGGTTTTGCCATGTTGGTCAGGCTGGTCTCGAATTCCTGACCTCGTGATCCACCTGCCTCAACCTCCCAAAGTGCTGGGATTACACGAATGAGCCACGACACCCCGCCTGACTGCTGTTTCTTAATAAGGCATGGATTGTGGTAACAACCACAAGGGGGAATTGATAAGACAGAAGTTTTGAAATAGATATCCGGAGTAGATCCGCTGGGCAGTGCTTAGTGTCCATCTGAGGTTTGTAATTATAAAGTTAAGGTACAACTGGCGGGCAGGCTGCCTTTTTGCCTAATGATGGTGACTTGTGTTTGGGCACAGAGGTGAATGATTGGGTTTACCCAGGGTTAGGGTTTTACTAGCTGAACAGAATGGAGAGAGACAGGGAGACGGGGGGTGGGGGAGCTGTGTGTAGGATGGGGACCATGGAATTGATACCACCCAAGGAGGGAAGTGAAGGCCAAAGGTTAATCATAAGAATGTCAGGGCTGCTTAGGATGAAGGGTGGAAAAGCAGCCTCCATTTAAAAGGTTATACGACAATCAATGTCCTTAGGGAATAATCAGGCTTCAAATAAAGTCAGGAGATGGGCCGGGTGCAGTGGCTCATGCCTGTAATCCCAGCACTTTGGGAGGCCGAGGCGGGCGGATCATGAGGTTAAGAGATGGAGACCATCCTGGCCAACATGGTGAAACCCTGTCTCTACTAAAAATACAAAAATTAGCTGGGTGTGGTGGCACGCGCCTGTGGGCCTTGAGAGGTACTTGGGAGGCTAGGTGGAAGAATCGCTTGAACCCAGGAGGCAGAGGTTGCAGTGAGCCAAGATTGCGCCACTGCACTCCAGCCTGGCGACAGAGCAAGACTCTGTCTCAAAAAAAAAAAAAAAAAAAAAAAAAAGGAGATGGATGGACCATTCAAAACAAGGTTAAAGATAGAGAAATTTGCCAGCCAGCTTCTGCAGGTAACAGATGGTTAAGAGTGGGAAAGATGGGGTTGCACATGGGGATAGACAAGGTCACTGGAAGTGAACACTCCTGTCCACAGGGTGACTAGAAAGGCAGGGAGAGCAGCAAGAGGCACCATGGGCTTGGGCCTGAGTGTCTCTTAGAGGCAGGTGGGGGTTAGGTCCTAGGGCTGTCATCCTGAATGATTGAATCAGTATGAACTGCAAGCAGGTAATGAAGCAGGAGTGCTCCCAGTTGTTAAACACATGCAGGGAGGCCCAGTGCAGGGCCTGGCACTTTCTAACTGCCCAGTAAGAAAGAACAAATCACCCAGGAAAGACTCCAGCCATTTCCCATTTCCTTCCATTCAGCCCACCCGCCCACAAGGTCTCTACCAGGGAGCAGTTTTTCACTTCACCACCAGTCTCCCTCCTCTGAGAGAGCCACTCAGACACCAGAACAAGTCACCACCCACCAGGGGTTTAATTCTCCTAATCAGAAGATCAGTTCAAAGAGGGACCCTGCTTTGTTCCCATCCAGGGGTGAAGATCTGCAGAGCACCCTGGGAATGTCCAAGCCCAAAAAAGCCAGGGGCCAGTCCCTGAGCAAGTGGAGAAATGGGTCCTGGGGTTTCAGGCCTCCTCCTCCTCTTCGCTCTCCTCCTCACTCTCATGATATTGTCTGCGGTTTGTGTTAACAAACAGGTCAGAATCATCTTCTGAGCTGGACTCCTCTCCTGATAACTGTGGCTCAGCTGGGAGTTCTGGTTGAGTTTGTCTGCACCGGGGAAAGAAAGCAGAGTTAGCCCAGCACCTTCTGGAAAAACCCAATCTATAATCAAGGGGTTCCAAAAAAGGAGGACCATCTGGCCCAGCAGTCAGGGCCCCACAGCACCCTTTAAAGACTAAAACAAGGGACAGAGGCAGGGCAAACAGTGGAAAAACGTGGCCAAAGAAACACGCTAAAGACTGACCCCACTCCCCAAATGTGCGCTATAGCCATTTGTGTTAGTTAGGAATAATGATTCTACGACCACCAACACTTAAATGGACCCATATCACATACCAGATACTACACTAAGCAATTTTATAAGCCATCCGCTCCTTTAATCCTCACGAAGCTCCCATTTTATATATAACGAACATAGAGTTTGAAGAAATTAAATAACATGCTTAAAGTCACTCAGCAAAGTCAGGATTTTAAACAAGAGCATCTGACCTTCAAGCCATATTCATAACTGTGTTATAGCACATATCTATGAGCTCTCAACAGATACCCTGTGTAAGGAGGAAAGAAGGCTCTATTTTTCCCTCAAAGCATCAAAGAATGAGCCCCCTATTTTCCATGTACCCACCCCAAGGCTTGTTCCTCACCTGTTCATGTTATTGTGTTTCTCCGCCACTTCAGAGAAGGCCTCAGGCCTATGCCAAGAGATGAGCCAGAGTCAGAGAAGACAAAGACATTTCTCACAAAAAGCTGTTTCCAGCTGTCTCTGCCTAGGATGCCACGACCTTCCCTCCCCTAATTCCCAAGCTAGGAAGGCAATGCCTCCAGAAGCCAGAGAACCAATGATCAAGGGGACCACCCTACCAAAGCCCCTGCTTCTGCAGTGAGCGCATGTGGTCCTTGCAGAGCACAAAGGAGATCTCAGCCTTCACCTTTTCTCCCTCTTCAATGGGGTCAACAATGAGAAAGTCCCCTGTAGGAGAGAAGAGAAAAGGGAAAGTCAGGCCTGCTTGCAATAGGGAAAGCCAAAGCTATAGGAAATGGTTCTATCGCCTAAAGAGGGCTGCCTCTCTCACCTCTCTCTTTTTTTTTCTTTTTTGAGACAGGGTTTTGCTCTTTTGCCCAGGCTGGAATGCAATAGCATGATCATAGCTGACTGCAGCCTCCACCTCCCAGACTCAAGTGATTCTCAGGCCTTAGCCTCCTGGGTAGCTGGGATCAGACACCCGCCCAACTAATTTTTTATTTTTTGTAGAGACAAGGTCTCATTATGCTGCCCAGGCTCAAGCGATCCTCCCACCTCAGCCTCCTAAAGTGCTCAGATTACAGGAGTGATCCTCTCACCTCTCTTGATCCAGATGTTCTTGCGGTATTTGGAGGGCATGCTCACAAGGAAGCGCTGCCCTTGGGCTGTCTCCACCTCATGCAGATTGTTCCCTGGAGTCCGGAGTACCTGGTTCAGGAGAGACCAAGAATCAGCCTCATGAGTCAGATCAAACACCTTCTCAGCCACACCGCACCCCACCCCTGCCCCAGGGGCCCTACAGGGGTTGGGGGGAGCAGAGCAGCTTGTGCCCAAAGCCACTCACCCGGACAATCTGCTGCCGGTCGGAGGGCACCATGTGCTCCCCCAGCACTTCCTTCACCACATGCTTCCTCTTGGTGGCCTGAGACATGCTGAAGTTGTCCCAGGGTGGTTAGGGACGCAGAGACTGTCAATTCCTCCTCCTGAGTTCCTTGGACGGCAGGCTCAGAACCCAGGACTGTTCTGAAGATGGGGAGGAGCCTTCTACTGAGGAGTGACACAGTGTCTTGGTTAAGAACATGGGCTCTGAAGTCTTAACTGCCTGGATTCAAATCCTACCTTGGTTTATTTCCTAACTATTCAACTTCTCTAGGTCCCAGAAAAAATAACAGCTAACTCAGCATTGTCACAGAATGGGACAATACAGTGCATGTTATATAAAAGCAACTCCTACCACCATAACTACTGGTATAATATAAAACTATACATATGCTCCAGAGAAATCATCCTGGCAACCTCTCTGCAAGGAGTTTGAGATAAACCGTATCTTTCTCAACACGCCTGCACACCCCAAGTCTAGCATAGTCACACAACAGAGAAGTTCAGTCTGGCAACACAGTACAGCCAGAGACAAATTAGGTGGCCACTGCGATGGTCCAAGCCAGGAACTAGTTAATTAAAGGCGGAGGTGAGCAGGTTTGCCTGCGACATTTACATATTTGACTTTCATACTTAGAAGACGAGGGCCAGTACCCTTGAGACTGACGGTTTCCGAAGGAAACTCCGATATATCATATCTAGTTGCCGTCCTCCTTCCTCCTCCCCGTCTATCCCGGAGAAAAGACCCTCGGAAAAAGACCCACACTTAAGTCTCTGGCCCTTGGCTCCCAGGAACGCTGCCGGAGCAACCCCGCTGTCCAGGTCGGACGCTGAGAGAGAATCGTCCACGACTCACTTGAAGACTGAGCCAAGAAAACACAGTTAAAGGAACTTGCCGGCGGCCGCGACGGTAGCGTGAGCTTGAGGTCAGGTCTCCAATGTTTTTAGTTCCCACCAGTCTCACTGCTAGAAGGGTGACGTGAGTCTGAGTCGGATCTCTCCGAAAACTGTACTTCCGGCGCTGTTTCGGAAGCCTCGCGGCCACCCGTCCCCTTCCTTGTCCGTTCTTCCAACTCTTCCCCACGCCAGGTCGGTCAAGCCTAAGTCCTTGAGTTCCGGGTCCGGGCAGCAGAGAAAGGAAATCCTTTCTCTGGAGGCCTCTCTCCCTCGAACTGCTCAAGTAGCGAGACCTTGCAAGGCAGCAGGGCTTCCCGCGAAGGACCGGAAAGGAGGGCCTACCACAGAGGCCGTCGGGGTCCGGGGCGCCTCAACTCTATAGCCCTAACTGGCTAGAAGTGCCCAACGTGGAGGTTTTTTTTTTTTTTTTAAAGGAGGCTCTTGAGGCGACCCGGAAGCGGAAGTGGAAGAAAGTTCTAGTGGCTTGAGGTATCGGCGGGAGCGGCCGGGTGGCGGTAGGAACCGTTACGGGAACTGAAGCTGCAGGTGAGCGCCAGCCGCAGAGCAGGGCCCTGGCTAGAGGCCAGAGGGGTTGCGGGGAGAATGGGATGAGAGGGGCCGCAGGCGCTGGGGTGGGCCCTTGGGGAGAGCTTAGCGCCCTGCAGGGAGGGGGCGGGGCGCGGCGCGTGGGAGCCGGCCCGCGGGAGGGGGCGGGCCGAGGCGCCGCGCGGTAGGGGCGGAGCTGGGGCGCGGCTTGAACCCCGCGGGCGAGGGACGAGTGTGCGGAGCGCTCGATTTGCGCTTCGCTCTGTAGGTAGAGAGACCCTTTGGCTGGCTTTCCATGCCAAGTGGCCGGTCCAGGCAGGGTCAGTGCCTTCTTGGCTCAGCCAAGGTCACAGAGGGAGTGACAGCTTCCGGGCAGCCCTGGCTACTGACTCTGGGAATCTTTCCACTTACCCGTTTGCGCCACCTGTTAGGCAGGATCGTTTTTCCCCTGGGGCAAGATCAAAATCCAGATCCTGCAGGAAGAAACTTCTCTTCAGAATAGTAGGGAAGTCTCCTGGACCTCATTCTCCTTTTTTGATGAGGGATATCCAAGCCACCATAACTCCTGGCTTAGCTTCCTCTATGAGATTGCTAGTGGGCCCTTAGGACTTCCAGGTCTTCAGCCCTAACCTGCCTTTTTTTGGGATTTCTAGATTAAGCCTGATCAAGATGACAACCTCCCAAAAGCACCGAGACTTCGTGGCAGAGCCCATGGGGGAAAAGCCAGTGGGGAGCCTGGCCGGGATTGGTGAAGTCCTGGGCAAGAAGCTGGAGGAAAGGGGCTTTGACAAGGTGTGGGGTGGCTGCATGTACCTGGCACAGGCTGGGGTGGGAGGGAAATGAGTCCATCTGCTGTGGGGTGGACGGTGGGGTATAATCTTAAGAGACTGCCAGAGCCTGGGCACCTGGTAGAGAGGAGATGGGGGCAAAACCCGCCCTGCCTCCCAGGCTTGTGTGCTCCGAATGGCACAGGAATGGCCGACTTGCTCTTATCCCTCACTGAACACTGAGCAGCACGCCCCTTCCCTTTCTCTGTCTCTCAGGCCTATGTTGTCCTTGGCCAGTTTTTGGTGCTAAAGAAAGATGAAGACCTCTTCCGGGAATGGCTGAAGGACACTTGTGGCGCCAACGCCAAGCAGTCCCGGGACTGCTTTGGATGCCTTCGAGAGTGGTGCGACGCCTTCTTGTGATGCTCTCTGGGAAGCTGTCGATCCCCAGCCCTCATCCAGAGTTCGCAGCCGAGTAGGGACTCCTCCCCTGTCCGTTACAAAGGAAAAGATTGCTATTGCCGTACTCACCTCCGACGTACTCCAGGGTCTTTGGGAGTTTTCTCCCCTAACCATTTCAACTTTTTTGGATTCTCGCATTTGCATGCCTCCCTCTTCCTTTTTTCCTTGCCAGTTCCCTGGTGACAGTTACTGGCTTTCCTGAATGGATTCCTGGCCCTATCCCTCACCCCCACCCTCACTTTCAGTCCGTTTGATACCATTTGGCTCCTTTTTTGGCAGAACAGTCACTGTCGTTGTAAAGTTTTTTAGATCAATAAAGTCAGTGGCTTTCATGACTGGGCTTTGTGCATTGAAAAGCAAGTGGGCTGAGAGTTGCCTCTCCTTCAGGGACTGACCGCATCTCCCTCACTCCTTATCAGTACAGACCGAAACCAGCAGCTTCCCTTCCACTCCCAGAAGGGCAGCCACCCTAGCCATGTAGGCCTCAGGCAGGTGACTTGGAGTGTCTCAATCCCCAAGTGGTGTGGGAGAGAGTGTGGGTGGATCTTTTTCTGGGAGCCAACTGGACTGTGCTCCAGATGTCAGTTAAGTCAACAGCTGAGCTAGGCAGCACCTGGTGGAAAATTCAGTGGGAGTCAGAGGTACCAGACAGAGGGTGGGCTGGATGTGGGTGCGAGTTCATCTACCAGTCATCGTATCTGCTCTCCTGGCCTCTGGCAAGGGTAGGCTGGGGGCTTGCCATCTTCCCTGATCTCTTAGGGAGGAGAAAGAGCACAGGCATCACAGCCGGAAGCGTGTGAAGGGAGTACACCTCAGTACATTTTAGTCCTTTCTATTTGTTTACTTTTTAAATTAATAGAGACAGGACCCTGTTGTATTGCCTAGGCTGGCTTTAAGCAATCCTTAAGCCTAGCAAAGCTCTCACTGTAGATGTGAGCCACTCTACCTGGCCAGCCCTGTTATTTCTTGAGCACTTAGTATGAACCAGACTTGAAGTTAAAATCTTTGCAAATATTTTTTTCTTTTACAATAATAAATCATTATATTCTCTTTTTCAGGTAAGGAAATTGAGACTCAGAGAGGCTAATTTGCCCATGGACTTGCTGTTGGGAAGTGGACAGACTGGAACTCAAACTAGCTTGGAAACCCATGGGCCTGGCCATGTGTTCCTTGGTCATGTGGCTTAGCCTCTCTGAGCCTCAGTTTCCCCACTTGGAAAATGAGGTGGTTGTAGGGAAAGGATATTTGCAGCAGCATAAACAACAAAGGACTATTTCCAAAGCACATACACAACTGTAATCGAGAAAAAGGTGGACTGGCCGGGTGCAGTGGCTCACACCTGTAATCGAGCACTTTTGGAGGCCAAGGCAAGTGGATCACCTGAGGTCAGAAGTGTGAGACCAGCCTGACCGACATGGTGAAACCCCATCTCTACTAAAAATACAAAAATTAGCCAGTGTGGTGGTGGACACCTGTAATCCCCACTATTCAGGAGGCTGAGACAGGAGGATCGCTTGAACTCAGGAGGCAGAGTTTGCAGTGAGCCAAGATCACGCCATTGCACTCCAGCCTGGGTGACAAGAGTGACACTCCGTCTCAAAAAAAAAGAGACAGACACAACAGAAAAATGAGTAGAGACCTAAGACAGCCTCAGAAGAAGGTTCCCTCCCAGTAAACAAGGACAGGAAAGGTGCTCCATATTGCTGGTAATCAGATGTTGCATGCCATTAGCACCCACCTGACTGGCAAACACTTAAGTTGGACAATACCAAGTATTGATGAGATAATGAAGAAACAGGAACTGATACCCAGCTGGTGGGAGTATAAATTGGTCTAAACAATTTGGGAAGACAGTTGGGTGTTATTTAGTAAAACCGACACACCCTGTGACCAAGCAGTTCCGCTCTCAGGACTGTGCCTTGAAGAAATCCCCGGGCACCTGCGCCAAGACCTAGATGAGTTGACAGCTGCATTGTTGGGAGCAACACTAGTGTCAGTACTCAAGTAAATAGGCATTCATGCCTAAGGACACTGCACGGAGGTGAAAATGCACAAATGATAGCTGTGTACAACACATGAATCTCAACAGCAAATGAAGCAAATCAGATTCTTAGGAATTCCTACATAGCTCGTAAAACTAGAAAACAAAGGAAATGATTATTGTAAATAGTAAAAGAAAAAAGTCTATCGCGACTATCTTTGGGGGAGGGTATGGAAAGGCTTGAAGATAGGCTTGGCGCTTTCTGACCTGTGGGGTGATAGTACAGGCATTGACTGAATGTGTATGTTCTGCGCCCTGTTCTGTGTGTTAGTTACATCTCAGAACAGTAGGAAGATAAAAGGAAAACCAAAAATAAAGACCTGGACCTGAATGATTGCGTGATAGGTCAGAAACTAAGTTGTTATTTGTAGGGATGAGAGTTTCATGCAAGGCTGGGGCTGGGAACCAGGTGGCTGCAGTAGGGCCCAGCTTGTGCTTCAGGCCGCTTTCTGGGAGGGTGCTGGTCTGAAGCCCGGCTGAGGTGGTCACAAGGGCTCTCTCTGGAGTTTCAGACAGTTTCTTTTTCTTTGAGACAAAGTCTTGCTGTCACCAGGCTGGACTGCAGTGGTGCGATCTCGGCTCACTGCAACCTCCACCCACTGCAACCTGCACCTCCCATGGTTAAAGCGATTCTCTTGTATCAGCCTCCTGAGTAGCTGGGACTACAGGTGCATGCCACCATGCCCAGCTAATTTTGTTTTTTTATTTTTGGTAGACACGGGGTTTCACTGTGTTGGCCAGGATGGTCCCCATCTCTTGACTTCATGAGCCACCCGCCTCAGCCCCCAAAAGTGCTGGGATTACAGGTGAGAGACGCTGTGCCTAGCCTAGACTGTTTCTGATGTCTTCCCGGATAAGTCCCCTCAGCCTTGATCCTTGTGCTGTGATGCTGTCGCAGGCCTGGTATGCTTAGGTGGGGTTTGCAGGGCCCTGGCCTCGCCACACTTGCCCTGATGCTGCCAGATTGTTGCTGGTGCTCTGTGAGGTCATGGAAACCCCGTCCTCCTCCACAGCCCTTCCCTGGGCTCCTGCTCACGCTGGCCTCCTGGCTTGGCCTCGCCTGGCTCTGGCACTGGGACCCTGCTGGAAGCCTGCAGCTCATGCTGTCTGCTTTATTTCCTTGTCCTCTGCCTTCCCTGGCTCACCCACAGGCTTTGCCTCAGAAGCGGGTGGAGCCCGCTTTCTCATCTCTCCCTTGGGGCGCAGGCAGTGTGTGTACCAGGTGGCAGACCACAAACCCTTTATCAGGACTCCACATTGCATCCCACACAAGTTCTTGGCTCTGTTCTGGGACAGCAGTAGACAAAGGGCATCTAGAATGTCCCTTGTGACAGTGTGGCCTCTCAGATCCAGCCCGACTCAGCCAGCAGGACAAAGGGACCATGGCTTGGAATGCTGGTGCAGAAAGCAGACCTGAGTGATGAGGGGTAGGAGTCAGGTTGGCTAAGTGTCAGCCCATGGTCACCAATGGGACACGCCTGACCACCGTGGAAAGTATGCGAGTGGGTCTGGAAATAAGCAAATATGCAGTGCCCTCAGCTCCACACCTAGCCAGAGCTTGACCTTCCCCAGCTGGTCTAGTCATGCATGCTCAGAGCCAGCCTAGAACTTGGTGTGAACCCGGCCCATGCACTCCAGGGTCCTGAAGGACTCCTGCTGCCCCCGGAAAAGAAGTAGGGGCAGGCTACCTGGACCGCCACAAGCCCTGCCCTGCGGCAGTCTGGTGAGCATGGAAGGCTCCCAGTAGGTGCTTGTGACTGCTGATCCCCTTCCAGGACAGCCCTTCCCTGCAGGGACCAAGGCTCTTTGCTGTCACTCCCAAACTTGACTGGTGGCAGCCTTGAAGAGCCAGCCAGGCCCGATTCTGGGCCTTTGCTCCCCATGCGATCTGGAGCAAGTTGCTTCACTGCTCTGAGCTACAGCCTCCTCTGCCAGCTGGTGCAGGGTTATGAAGATTCAAACAGTGAACCAGCGGCGCTTGGGAGCACTCCTCCCCAGAGGGGAGCTTTCATCCCTGTTGGATTACAGGTTTCCTTGCTGAAAGATCTCCTTTCCAGAACATGGGGCTACAGAGCCCTGGGGGAGGGAAATATCCTCTGCCCAATTGAAGGTTCCAGGAAGACGGTTCTGGGGGAAGCAACAAGGCCTTGGAGGGCCTGATCCCAGGGGGAAGGAGATGTCAAGAGCCTGCCCTGGTTATCACCACCCATCAGGCCGGGGCAGGAGAGGGGTGCTGTGGACAACCTGGGTTGGGATGTCTGGGCCACTGCAAAACTGGAAGCTGTGCCCTGTGGCCAGTACATTTGGCCAACCTCAAGCTCATGTTGGCCCAAGCCTCCTGGAAGCCAGAGTGGTCTAGAAGGGATGGAGTCAGGCCCTGGGAAAGTGCTCAGGGACCTCCCACCTGCAAGAAGCAACCCCTACCCATGCACAGCAGACCTTATACACCTGCAGAGCAGCCCAGGACTTGTGCACCAGGACCCACCACTAACCTTTTGACCTCCCATTTCCTCCTTGTAGGAAGAGATAATAATCATTGCCTCTGCAGAGCCGCTATAGGAATGAAAGAACATATATTGAATCCCTGGGACAAGGCCTGTCACATAGCAAGTGCTCTTATAATTGTTAATGCCCTACCCCATCTTTTCTCACCAAGATACCACTTCTAGCTGTGTGACCTTAGACGAGTGTCCCGACCTCTCTGATTAACTTTTTCATCTGCAAAATGAGAATAATGTGTATTACCTCAGGGTGCTTGTGAGAATTCATCAGTGGATGAAAAGTGCTTGGAAATTGCTAGGTAGTAGTGCAAAAGAGTCCCTGGCATCAGCACAAAGCAGCAGCAGGTGGGGTGAGTGCCCTTGGAGAGTCGCAGACAGGCCTTGGCTAGTTTTTGAGAGTGGTGTTGGAGGTACCTGTGGCCATGGCTAAGCTCCAAGTGATGAGACAGCAGGCCTAGGGGAGCTGCCTCTCTCACCTTGCACCTGTGGTGCGATCCTGGGATTCTTCCTCTGCCCCTCCCAGGCTCTTAGCTCAGAGTCCCGGCCAGGCTTCATCCTCATCATCAACTCAAGCTCAGCCAGCACTTCCACAAACTGGAGTCTGTCCCTTTAAGGCAGACACCTGAGCCCTCCAGGAACTTGTGACAGTTCCTTGGAATCCCAGAAAGATGGCAGAGTTGGTTTTCCACAGCTGGGCTGACAAAGTGAGGGAGGTAGCAGGCTGGCAGCTGCCCTGGGTAGTGAGTGACTGCTCTGGTGTAGGTCTCAGTGTGAGAAGTCACCTCCTTTTGTGGTCCTGGGATTCTGAGGCCCAGAATCAGGAAGGGAGGGTGACACACTGGATGCCTACATACGATATTCATCACAGTCACGGCTGCCAGCTGCTCTTCAGGTACTGTGACCTAGCGCCTCTTCCAAGCCCCAGTGAAGCCCCTAGAGGCTGTAGGCATTTCAAGATCTTAGTGTCCTGGGACAGTGAGCCCCTACTCACTCCACCCAGCAATATGGAATTACAAGTACAAACGACACTGAACTCTAAAATGCAGACAAAGAATTCCAACAAAGCTTGCCTGTAATCCTAGTGATTTGGGAAGCTGAGGTGGGAGGATCTCGTGATCTCTTGAGGCCAGGCATTTGAGACCCACCTGGGCACTACAGTGAGACCCCATCTCTACAAAAAAATTTTAAGAATTAGCCACATGTGGAAAAAAAAATTAACCAGGCGTGGGGGCGTGCTCCTATGGTCCCAGCTACTTGGGAGGCTGAGATGGATCACTTGAAGCCAGGAAATCGAGGTATAGTGAGCTATGATAGTGCACTCCAGCCTGGGTGACAGAGCTCTGTCACACACACACAAAAATAATAATAATCAACAAAATCCAGACTTTTCCTATGTTGAATACTTGAACGCTGCTTTTCATCTGTTCCTTTTTTTTTTTTTTTTTTGAGACAGGGTCTTGCTCTGTCACCCAATTGAAGTGCGGTGGTACCATCACTGCTCACTGCAGTCTCGACCTCCCAGACTCTAGCAATCCTCCCACCTCAGCCTCCTGAGTAGCTGAGACCACAGGTGTGCACCACCATTCACAGCTTTATTTTAGATCTTTTGGTAGAGACAAGGGCTCATTATATTACCCAGGCTGGTCTCAAACTCCTGGCCTCAAGTGATCCTTCCAAAGTCCTGTGATTACAAGTGTGAGCCACTATGCTATTAATAGATTACCACCCTGATCTATTAATTAATTAATGGAGTCTTTTTTTTTTGAGATGGAGTCTACCTCTGTCACCCAGGCTGGAGTGCAGTGGCATGATCTCAGCTCACTGCAACCTCTGTCTCCCAGATTCAAGTGATTCTCCTGCCTCAGCCTCCTGAGTAACTGGGATTACAGGCACCCACCACCATGCCCAGCTAATTTTTGGTATTTTTAGTAGAGACGGGTTTCCACCATGTTGGCCAGGCTGGTCTTGAACTCCTGACTCAGGTGATCCACCTGCCTTGGCCTACCAAAGTGCTGGGATTACAGGTGTGAGCCACTGCACCTAGCCTATTGGAGTCTTTAAAAACAAAGTTATGGGCCCTGTTTTGCTGGTACCTCCAGCACATGCTCACTGTATCTATGGGAGAGCCAGATTTGAAACATCAATATCAGAAGAAACTTCGGAGACAAGGTGTCTTTCAGATGAGGACACGGAGGCTCTGTCTGGGAGGTTAAGGGGCTTGCCCAGAACCATGCGATCTGACTCTGACATGACTGACACCCCTCCTTCTAGGCACTTTGTGTCCTTTGGGCTCAGTCTGGTTTGAGACCGCAGATTTGACTTAGACTGCCAGCACACGCAAGCCAGTGTCACCATTTATTTCCTGCCAGTGTCCTTGGGCAAATCCATTTTCCTTCTCTGTAAAATGGAAACTTTTTTTTTTTTTAATTTTTTATCTTTTTGTGACAGAGTCTGTCTCACCCAGGCTGGAGTGCAGTGGCACGATCTCAGTCACTGCAAACTCCACCTCCCAGGTTCAAGCGATTCTCCTGCCTCAGCCTCCCAAGTAGCTGGGATTACAGGTGTGCACCACCACATCCGGCTAATTTTTCACCATCTTGGCCAAGCTGGTCTTGAACTCCTGACCTCAAGTGATCCACCCACCTCAGCCTCCCAAAGTGCTGGGATTACAAGCCTGAGCCACCATGCTCAACCTTCTTTTTTTTTGAGTCAGGGTCTAGCTTTGTTGCCCAGGCTGGAGTGCAGTGGTGAGATCACAATTCACTGGAGCCTCAAACTCCTGGGCTCAAGTGGTCCTCCCATCTTGGCCTCTCAAGTGCTGGGATTACAGGCATGGCCAGGCGCATGGCCAGGTGGAAACATGAATCACACTCCAGGCTGGTTGTCAGGCAGCACTGAGCAGGAATATCTCCTACTCGCCTGTTGTTTATGCAGCACCAGGCCCCTTGTAAGCACTTTACCTGCATCAGCTCACTGAATCCTCACAACACCCATTGTACAGAAGAGGAAACTGAGGCAGCAAGTGGTTAAGTGATTTCTCTGAGGTCACACAGCTGGGGAATAGTGGCAACAGTAAGAGCCTGTGAAGAGCTGTGGTTGGTAGTTCATTCTGGACAGCCCTCCCGGGAACCGTCCCTGTACTGGCACTTGCTGTTGGGGACTGTCGCTGTCCTCTGCCTCCCTGGCCGGGTGTGTTCTGGAGGGCAGGGAAGCGTCTTGGCACTCGGGTGCACGCCGCCCCCTCGGCCTCCTGGGCTCCCCGAGCCTCGCAGGACCCCGGACGCCCGCGACCTCGAGCCCCGCCCCAGCTCCGGGCCGCGGGGGCGCACCGCGGGCGTCGGGCGGGGCGGCCCAGCTGGTAAAAACGGCGCCGCCCCGGGCTCGGCACTGACGGCTCCGACGACGACTCAGACAGCACTGACAGCTATGGCGCGTCCGAGCCTCCCGCTGGCGCTGGGCCTGGCCCTGGTAGCGTTCTGCCTCCTGGCGCTACCTCGCGACGCCCGTGCCGGGCTGCAGGGGCGCATGGTCGGAGAACTCCGGGACCTGTCGCCCGATGACCCTCAGGTGCGGAAGGCGGCGCAGGCGGCCGTGGCCAGCTACAACATGGGCAGCAACAGCGTCTACTACTTCCGAGACACGCACATCCTCAAGGCGAAGAGCCAGGTGCGGCGGGCCACGGGCGGGGGGCACCGGGCCCAGGCGGGGGCGGCCACAGGCGCTGCCGGAGCGTGCGTGAAAGGGGCCGGAAGGCGCAATCGGGATATTTTCATGCAATATATAAAAAATCGAATTAATGCCAAAACTCCATGATGGACAACCATCTAAATTCCAAGGAAAGACAGAATCCAACCCTATATCGCACCGCCTGCCTGCCTGGCTGACTTGGCCCTAGTCTCTGCCCTGATGGGGTGGACTGGGGAGGGGAGGCAGATGCGGACAGTGGGCAGCTCTCCAGGTGGGCCATGTCTGATGACTGCCCAGGCTGCCAGTGAGACTCAGCCTCCAGGTCTCTCCACCTGGCATCCCCACCAGAACATCCACCCCCCCACCCAGGTCTGAATCATCCCCTCTCCCCTCCCCCAACCTGAGTGCCTGGGGGCAATAGGAGAATATGCCGGGAGGTGAGAGATTGAGATCAAGGGTCAAGACCCCTGACCTGCCCCTAACCCATGTCCCCAGCTGGTGGCCGGCATCAAGTACTTCCTGACGGTGGAGATGGGGAGCACAAACTGCCGAAAGACCAGGGTCGCTGGAGACCACCTCGACCTCACCACCTGCCCCCTGGCGGCGGAGGCGCAGCAGGAGGTAACAGTGGGGCTCCTCCAGCCCCAGCCCTCCCCAGAGCCTCAGGCCCTCACATTGTCCAGCCTGAACTGGTTTGGCTGAACACACAGCTATCTAGATGTCTGGCTGAACCTGTTGGCCTCCTGGATGAGTCAGCCTCCAGGCCAAGATGGGGTGCAGAAAGGAGGCTGGGGCTTCCCTCAGGAATGGGGAAGTTGGCTACCAAAATCTGGAGTCTAGCCCCGGCCATGTAGTTCGACATCCCTTGGGCCAGTAACTGCCCCTCTCTGCTCCGGAGCAGCATGGCAGGCAGAGGGCTGGCTGCTGGGAGAAGGTAGATGGAGGCTGGGTTTACCCCTCCTTCTCCCCCATATTCTCTCTACAGAAGCTGCGCTGTGACTTTGAGGTCCTTGTGGTTCCCTGGCAGAACTCTTCTCAGCTCCTAAAGCACAACTGTGTGCAGATGTGATAATTGCCCGAGGGTGAATGCCGTTGGGTTTGGAGCCACGGTGGAAGGCACTTCGGGTCCACGGGTCACAACTGTCACAATAAATGGCCAGTGCCGCGTCTTGCATTGGTTTCTTCTAAGTGCTTCGCGTCTCCCCGCAGCCCCCACTCCTACTTCTGGCAGCTCCCAGCTCCCCAGCCCGAGCTGAGAGGTTACCCTGCCACCTGCAGCAGAGCTGCTGGTGTCCCAGTCCAGACAGCGCTGAAGGTGCAGGGCTGGGCCTCCAAATGTGGAGCCCCCTAAACACCTCAGCATCACAGGAATAGAGGAGCAAACCTCAGAGCCACACACACAGCCAGAGACTCCCAGTACTCTCAGAGGTAAGGGGTGGGGGCAGACTCACAGAGAAGGGGTGTTGCCCTGAACAGGGCCGGCTGCCTGGGAGCACTCTGAGGAGTCATCTGTGCTCTGCTCCCACTCAGCCCCAGGAGGGACTCATGGGTGGCATGTGGGGCTTCAGCCAGGCGGTGTCCTCACTCAGGACACTGAGCTTCCAGCCTATAAAGATTCCTCCACCTGCATGTGGCCCAGTGATGGCAGAACCCCTGCAGGCCAAGAGACCATGAGGGCCAGGACAGTGCCTCTCAGGTCCACGCTGTGGGCTCCACACCACAAAGATGCCTCTCATGCCGTGCCCTGGGCAAGGCGCCTGGATGGGGCTGGACTGGGAGCCCTAGAGGGGCAGAGCTCGTTACCACCCACAGGAGGGATGAGGGGACAGATTCAACCTAACGTCATTTAAAGAAAACAGCATTGCAGGCGGGGTGCGGTGGCTCACGCCTGTAATCCCAGCACTTTGGGAGG
>NW_016107417.1:2472802-2474997 GCF_001604975.1 Cebus imitator | reverse complement strand
GAATCACTTGAACCCGGGAGGCAGAGGCTGTGGTGAGCTGAGATTGCGCCACTGCACTCCAGCCTGGGAGACAGAGCAAGACTCCATCTCAAGAAGGAGGAGGAGGAGGAAGAAGGGGAGGAAGAGGAAGAGGGGAGAAAAGAGAATTTGCACACCTGAATTTGTAACTACAATTCATGCCCCCAACACATATACACACGCACACACCCAAAGCACAGCACACCAGACATGCACACACAGACACCCAGAGCGCACACTCATGCTGACAGATATCACACACATACCCTAAGAAACACAGCCTAGCAGCTCATGAGCACAGAAGCAACACGCCCTAGAGAAACAACCTGGAGATGTACACACAAAACCCAAACACAACCCAAGGCCACACCCAGAGGTGTTCCTCAGATGTATAAGCACACACCCACACCTGGGACAGGGGCCTTGGAGGCCCTAGGTGTCGGCACCATCAGGCCCAGGCAGGCAGCACTGCAGTGGCGGCGGAGAGCATCCCACGGTCCCTTCCCTTCTGACAAGGCCTCACACCCTGCTTGTGCCTGCCTGGTCCCCTGTCCAAGGCTGGGGCCTAATGAGCAGCAGCCCCAGCTCCCAGGCCCTGCCCTCTGCCTTCGGAGGCCATATTGGGGTGGGGATGGGAAGTGGAAAGTAGGCACTGGCTCCCATCTGGGAGTGGGCAGCTGAGGGGGTGGCATTTGACAGGAGCTGGGGACCCAGGAGATGACATCCAGCTCTGCTGCTGCCCAAGCCTGTCAGATGTAGCAGCTCAGACAGCCCAGGGTGTGCAGGGGGGGCCTGCTGTTTGGAAGATCTCCCCTGTGCCACCAAGCAGGGGCTCCCAGCATGGGGCGGGCACAGGGTAGGTGGCAGGAAATGCCTGTTGAATGAATGTGTGAGGTGGTGGGGAGAGGCAAGGCCCGGAGACACCTGCCAGGTGACCTCTCCGCCCTGGAATCTGTGCCCAAATCCCAGATGGCGTTTCCTCTGCACAGTTTATTCCAGGACCCTGGGTTGGGCCAGACGAGGGAGGGGGAATGCTTCTTCTGTCCTGGGGCCCTGGAAGCTCCAGCACTGACTGGCCCAGATATGGGAAGGTTGGCAAAAAACGATTGCCCTTCAGCCCCTACTCCTGACTCCCTCCGGCCTGCATCACACCCTGGATCTGCCTCCGCTAGAGGTGAGATGGCTGCTGTAGATCGTGGAAAACCCTCCACCCAAGGAGAGACCCCCAGGGCTAGGGCTAGGTTTGAGCTTGACTCAGTGCTAGATCTCCAGCACCCAGCCTAGGCCATTGTCCCACTGTCACCCCCAGGCATGGGGACAGGGGCTCTGGACATCTATCCAGCCTAGGCTCAGACTCTAAGTTGGGGAGCTCATCTAAGCTCTAGAGCAGGCAGTGGGGTGCAGTCTTCAACCTCATTCCCGGCTTCCCTCTCCCAGCAGCAGGATCCTCCCCACGCCCCTGCCTGCCCCCTTCCCCTGAGGCCAGAAGGACTTGAGCAGCCCCCACTCTACCACCCCTCAGTGCGCTCTAGAGTCTGACTCCAGGAAGGGCAGGATATGGCAGTGACCTCTGACCTCTGGGTTCCTGTTATCCCCATCCAGTTGGCGCTCTTCTCCACGAGCTGAGGGTCCTGGCAGAATTGAGTTTCTGGGCTCTGGGCCCCCATTCCTGGAGCCCACTGGTCCCCAGGCCCTAGCAACCCTCGGCTGTTCCAGCCTATTCTTTTTCCTCCTGACTCTGGGCTAGATGGGCCTTCCTCCCCAAAGCAGGGTTACTGTGTCCTCGGCCCTCCCGGCACCACTGGCACCTGAGCCCAGACCACGTTCTACCTCAACCTTCTGGCTACTGCTAATGCCCTGCTGGGCTGAGCTAGGATGTGGGCCCTGGTGGGGCTGGAGGGGATCCAAAAGCAGACCGTTTCACATACAACGCTGGCACACACACACGCAACACTGGCATACACACACGCAACACTGGCACACACACAACGCTGGCACACACACACGCAACACTGGCATACACACACGCAACACTGGCACACACACAACGCTGGCACACACACATGCAACACTGGCACACACACACACAACACTGGCACACACACACGCAACGCTGGCACACATGCAACACTGGCACACACACACACACACATGCAACGCCGGCACACACACAACGC
>NW_016107417.1:2470659-2472472 GCF_001604975.1 Cebus imitator | reverse complement strand
ACGCAATGCTGGCACACACACGCAACGCTGGCACACATGCAATGCTGGCACACACACATGTAACGGTGGCACACACACGCAACGCTGGCACACACGCAACGCTGGCACACACACACGCAACGCTGGCACACACGCAACGCTGGCACACACACATGTAACGCTGGCACACACGCAACTCTGGCACACACACACGCAACGCTGGCACACATGCAACACTGGCACACACGCAACGCTGGCACACACGCAACACTGGCACACATACACACAATGCTGGCACACACGCAACACTGGCACACACACACAACGCTGGCACACACACACGCAACGCTGGCACACACGCAACGCTGGCACATACACACACAACCCTGGCGCACACACACGCAATGCTGGCACACACGCAACACTGGCACATACACACACATGCAACGCCGGCACACACGCAACGCCAGCACACATGCAATGCCGGCACACACACAACACTGGCACACACACAACACTGGCACCCACTCAGGTTGCGTGTTCACCAATTCCCTTCCCTGTGCCTAGGCCCAGCCAGTGAGGACATAGAGCCTCCTGGGGTTTAAAAACTCTGTTGGAGCCCTGACTCTGCAGGGCCCAGACAATCATTCCAGCAGATCTGGGGATCTGCTCCAGCGCACCCAGGCGGGCAGACTGCCAGGGCTGAAGTATGTATCTGGTGTTCTTCTCCTGGGATCAGTTCCTGAAGTCCTCTTCTCCAACCTGCAGAGGTTGGTGGGGCACAGCTGGGTGAATGAGCCAGCACAGCCTCTGCCCTCCCAGATCCCCATGGGAATTTTAGGGCCACTTCTGGCTACAAGCCCCTGGGTTCCCCTCGCTGGCCCCTTCCTGTTCCTGCCTGGTTCACCTCAAATGTGGTGTCCACAATCTCATCGACAATGGCTGCCTGGGAGCGGAACTTCTGCTGATGCTGCTCCACGCTCGCCACCAGCTGCAGGTAGAGGAACAGGAAGTCCTGCTGCCTGTGGGCCGGGGGACACAGAGGCAGGGGCTGGGCTGACCTGCCGGCTGGGCTTCCTGGGCCCCAAAGCCACCCAGAGGCTCTTCTTGCCTGCCTCCTCCCTGCACAATTTATATGACCGCAGAGCTCCCTTTCCAGGAGGTCTCCTTTTCCACATACAAGAAAGCCCCACGTCTGCCTGTAGCACAGAGGCTTCTGGCATTGTTTATCCTCCTAACTGCCCATCCCTCCACCCTCCCATTCATCTGCCCTGTACCTCTCCATGCACCCACTCGGCCATCCGCCCAACCATCCACCCACCTCCTGATTCAGTCACTCACCCATCTGGCTCTCCAGCCACTCACAACTCACCGTCCCCTCCATCCACCTGCTCTTCCCTGTAGCCACCCCGACAGCCCATCGACACCTTCCATACTGTGTAGTCAGTCATCCACCTGTCCATCCACCCACTCATCCACATACCACATTACACATCATTGACCCATTCACACCCTCCCACCATCTTGTCAACCCATTCATCAAAGAACACCGGAAACAATGGGCCCTGCAAGGTGCTTCAAGGAGATGCAGATGAACGAGAGACTTTGCCCTCGGAGCCGATAGCTGCTGACACTCTAAGGCATGAACTTGGGTGCTGAGGGTCCTGGAGGAGAGAAATCTTGCCCAGTGCTGGGGATCTGGAAAGGCTTCTGGAGGCAGCATCAATGAGCTGAATCTGAACGATAAGTGAAAGGCTGGGCGCAGTGACCCACACCTGTAATCCCAGCACTTTGGGAGGCTGAGGCAAGCGGATCACTTGAGGTCAGGAGTTTG
>NW_016107417.1:2459801-2468474 GCF_001604975.1 Cebus imitator | reverse complement strand
TTTTAGTAGAGACGGGGTTTCACCATGTTGACCAGGATGGTCTCGATCTCTTGACCTCGTGATCCACCCGCCTCGGCCTCCCAAAGTGCTGGGATTACAGGCTTGAGCCACCGCGCCCAGCCCCCAAGTGGGTTTTTTAAGATTGGATAAGCAGGGCTGGGTGTAGTGCTCACACCTGTAATCTCAGCACTTTGAGAGGCCAAGATGGGAGGATCATCTGAGGTCAGGAGTTCAAGTTTGAGACCAGCCTGGCCAACATGGTGAAACCCCATCTCTACTAAAAAATACAAAAATGCCTGTAGTCCCAGCTACTCAGGAGCTGAGATGGAAGGTTTGCTTGAGCCTGGGAGGCAGAGGCTGCGGGTGAGCAGAGATCCGCCCCTGCACTTTAGCCTGTGAGACAGAGCAAGACTCCATCTCAAAAAAAAAAAAAAAAAAAAGATTTGACACGCAGTTTAACTGGCTTTGGGAGGATTGTCCTAGAGTCCTCTGGACTAAAGTCCTCCTGAGTCTCAAATTCTAAAACTCTAAAACTGAGCCTGGGATTCTGTGTCTGACTGTGGAAGGTGGTTGGGGGCCTGGAGAGACTGGCTCCCACTGAGATCGGGCAGATGGGGCCAGGGTAGGCCAAGCTGGTACCTGCAGCTTTGAGCTCTGTCAATGAGTCTTCCAGCAGATTCTTTTGGATCCGGGTAGCCTTCTGGGAAGAAGAGGCCTCAGATCTGCCAGGGTTCCAGGCCTGCTCATCCCTGGAGCCCTCTGGCCTCGCTCCTCCAGCTTCCTGATTGGGCCCGCCCGTCCCACCCCACTTGGTTTACCTCCTGTTTCACTTTTTCGGGGACTTTCAGCAGTGCCATCTGGAAGTTATCCACCAGGACAGCAATCAGCAGGCTGGGAGGGGGAGAGGAGGGTGCCCTCAGCGAGGAGGCCAGAGGAGAGGGGCACCCAGTACTTCCTGTGGGTTCAGCATGGCATGAGCAGAGTGAGAGGGCTGGGGTAGGGGTCCCAGGGGCGAGGAGGAGGAGTGGGTGGCGCTGGGCAGCAGAGCAGGGGTGGGTCCTCACTTGAGGAAGATGAAGTACTGGATGATGATGTAAATCATGAGGATGGGAATGATGTACCAGGCGCCTGGGGGGAGCAGGTCAGAGGGCGCAGTCAAGTTGTGCTTGGGTCCCAACCAGGATCTGCCCCGCCACACCCCGACCTGCAGGCATCAGAAGCCTCACTTTGCTGATGGGGTCACTGAGCCCTCCGGACCAGTCCATCCGGCCAATCCCCTGCCATGCCCTCAGACTGGGGCCTGCCCTACCCTGGGCACGGCTGTCCATGTAGATGAGGGACCAGTCATCCAGCGTGAGCAAGGTGAAGAGGGTGAAGATGGTGGTGAAGATGTTCTGGAATCGCCTGGGGTCTGATCTGCGGAACAGTGCTCGGAGGACCACGGAGAAGAGGACTGGCTGGTCAGGGCCAAACTCGGCTCTTGGGTCCTATCCCCGCCCCAGCGCCCTGCCCCATCCCCAACCCCCACACCCTTTCCACTGCAGCCCCTCAGGCCCCGCCCCTAGCCCCTGCAGCACTAGGATACAGAGGCAGGTAAACATGAGGATGAGGATGGCTGTGATGGATGGCAAGGACTGGCCCAGGGTCCCTGTCACTTCCTGGACACTGTTCAAGAAGCTGTGGGCAGAAGAGCAGGGACTGAGTCATCAGGGTGGGGTGTCTGTGCCCAGCAGCCAGAGCTAGCGCTGAAGGCAGAAGGCCCTTGACTTGGTGATTTGGGTGAGTCCCGGTCCCCCTCTGGAAAAATGAGGGGGCTGATTCCAGTGCATGGCAGGAGGCAGAAGCAGGCTGGGGTCAGCAGCCTCCTGTGCCCCCAACCCTTGAGCAGGTTACAGTGGATTTCTTGGGGGCCCCGACCTGTGTCCCCTCTTCCTTTGGAGCCATGGCCACGGACCTGAGCCTCCGCAAGACCCGGATGGCCCTCAGGACCCGAAGGCTCTTGAAGACCTTGATGATCCGGAAGAGGCTTTGGTGGTAGATGGCGAAGGAGTGGGTTAGCATCAACCCGAAGTCCAACGCGGCCATGCCCATGATGAAGAAGTCTGAGGGCACAGGGGCACTTGAGCCTGGCAGGATCCTGATGACAGCGCCCCCTTCCCCACCCCTCTCTCGATCTGAGCACCCCCCACCGCGGACTAAACACCAGCAGCCTGGCCCCGGCCCCACCCACCCAGATTGTTCCAGAAGTCGTGGAAGTACGAGAGGCCCAGGGCGATGATCTTGAGCAGGGCTTCCAACACATAGATGCAGAAGAAGATGGAGTCCAAGGCCATGAAGTACCACTCTGCAGGGACACAGGGTGCACACAGGGCTGTCCCAGCACCCAGAATCCTCTCTCTCCTCAGCATGAGCCTCACACAAGCCCAGATTCCTAGGCTCTCCCCGGTTCTGCCTAAGCAGCTGTGTGACTTAACCACTGATGTGTGCTTCGGTTTTCTTGTCTTTAAAATGGGGATAACTGTGGTTGCGCACAGTGGCTCACGCCTGTGATCCCAGCACTTTGGGAGGCCAAGGCAGGCAGATCACCTGAGGTCAGGAGTTCGAGATCAGCCTGGCCAACATGGTGAAACTCCGTCTCTACCAAAAATACAAAAATTAGCCGGGTGTGGTGGCTCATGCCTGTAATCCCAGCTACTGGGGAGGCTGAGGCAGGAGAATCACTTGAACCCAAGACGTGGAGGTTGCGGTGAGCCGAGATCCCTCACTGCACTCCAGCCTGGGGGAGAGAGCGAGACTACGTCTAAAATAAAATAAAATGGGGATAATTGAAGTCCACTCGATAGAGTTGTGAGCATTAAATGCATGAACACAAGCAAAGCGCTTACAGTGGCGCCTGAGGTAGCGAGCCGGGCGGCTCCCGGCCTTCACCCTGCTCCATGGCGTCAGAGGGCCCAGCCTTCCCCCGCCTTCCATCCTCTCCCTCCAGGGCCTTCTCCGCTCCTGGCCCTTCCCGCCAGCCCGCCCGCTCTCAGCAGCACAGTAGGAGCAGATGCGTCCCCTCGTGGCTGCGGCGCGAACAGCACCGCCTCCCGCTCAGCTGGTCCTCCTGTCTCTGGCCGGCCGGCCGACCTCAGCGGGGTCTTTCTGAGCCGCTCTCTAACACCAGGCATCTACTTCCCAGGGGTGAGGATCAAGTGAGCCGAGTCCTGTGAACCGCCCCGCACTGGATCAGGCCCACGGAGGCCCTGGAACAGCACAGTGGCTTCTCCATGGGAACAGCACTCCTTGGCTCTTACCACCCCGGATCTCGACTTCTGCAAAGGTCTGGGCCAGCAGCATGATGGTGTTCAGGCAGACGATGAAGAAGATGAAGGTTTCAAAGGCCAGGGATTGGGTAAGCGACCGGATCATTTCCCGGAAACCATGAATGAGGTGGCTTAACTTTTCCCACAGCCACTGTAAGAGATTGGTAGACTGTCCCTTCTTGTGGGTCCGCTGGAGCTGGCCAACTGAAAGGAAAAGGGACAGAAAGTCAAGTGTGTGCAGGCGGAGGACACAAGGTCCCAAGCACCCTCCCAGCCTGTGTCAGCATCCATGGTCACTCCCGCCTGCTTGCTGGCCCTCCGCTGGCTAAGCCGCTTCTGTGCTAGTCCTGTGCCTTCTGCGGCAGGACCCAGCCTGTTGGGGATTTGGAGTTGACTTCTGGGGATCCTGAGGGCTCCCACTCCTATGGAAGGTCAGCGTGGGGCCCAGGTCAGGTCTGGAACCTGCACCAGGCAGCGGGAGTTGGCATGAGGGGCCCAGCAAGGACTCACTTTTGCGTTTCCGAGATCGCCCCTCTCCTTTGCCCCAGCTTTCTGAGTCTTTGGTGGAGAAAATCTGGGGATGGAGTTTTTTGGACATCTGGTTGGCATGTGAGTGGATTGCAGTGGCGGATGGAATCATGCTGCGGGCCAAGCCCCTTGGGTGTACCCCATGAGAGGGGAAGGCTCCTGCATGAGAAGCACCAGGGCTGAGGGCATCCTGCTGTGGAATGGAGAGCTGGGAAAGGCTCTGGACATAGTCCCTATACTGGTAGTCGCTGCGGGGGTAACTGGACTGATGTGCGCCGTGGTGGTGGTCTCGGTGGTGGAGGTGGTCTTGGTGCTGGTGGGTCCGGTGGTGGTGGTGCTGTGAGTGGTGGGGATGCCCATCGCGGTGGTGCTCGCCAGGGTGGCGATCACCTTGGCGGTACTCGCCGTGATAGTCAGGTGTACCCACAAAGGAAGGTTGGGAAAGGGCCTCTCCGTGATGAGGAGGCCTTCCATGCTGTTGGAGTTGGCGATGGTGGGGCCAGCCACGTTGGTGGGCTTGGCGATGGTGGGTCCCGTCAGGTTGGATCCCGCTAATGTCGAAAGCCTCATTTTGGTGGAAGGACTCACTGTAGGCAACAGGTCCATGGGGCAGATAGGACCCATCACGGTGGGAAGCCTCACTGCGTTGGTGGGACATGCCAGAGGAATGGCGGGACAAATTCTCACCGAGATAGTGCTGTCTGCCCTGGTGATGGGACCCCCTGTGGTAGCGGGAGTCACTCTGCTGCTGGGACCCACTGTATTGGGACACGTCAGAAAGCCTCCTGCCATCAAGGTAGTCCTCAGCATAGGGATGCTGGGAGGGGGCGGCGCCTTGAGGGGGAGCCAGGCCGAAGCCTGTGGGGCCGTGGGCCCTGCCATGATTCCGTGACTCGTTGTGGCGGTAAGACTGGGGGACATGGGAGGAGGAGGCACGGCCGTGGAAGTCTTGGAACTCTGGAGGGTGGCGAGATTCATCACGATGATGTGGCACGCCATGATGTGACTTGTGATGGTGGTGAGATCCACGGTGGCCTGGCCTGTGGCCCTGGCCTCCGGGTGATGAGTGGGAGTGGAAGAACACGTCTGCGTTATTGGTGTCCGTCTCATTCTGAGCCTTTTCAGGCCTTAAGTTTTGATCCATGACTGTGCTGGGACCTCTGGAGGGAAGAGCTCTGAAGACTTGAGCCCAACAGGCCCCACCTGGATTTCCCTTCCTTCCTGAGCCCAGCTCAATGCAGACTGTGGCATTGGGCTTCCAGAATGTCCCGACTATTCTCGCGGAACCCTCCCCTCTATGATGTCACCAGCAGGCCAGGGCCTCATTCCCAAATGCCTCTTCCTGGGCTACAGTTCAGAATCAAGAATGATTGTGTCTAACTCCTTCATTGTAAATGAGGAAGCCGAGATCAAGAAAAGGGAGGGCCTGGACCAAGGTGACTCCACAGGTCACTGGCAAAGTTGGACAAAGAAGTCCCTGGGGACACCATGGCTTCATCAGCTGCTTTAGTCCTGTTGTTGGGGAAAAAAAATCATCCAAGTGGCCAGGCACAGTGGCTCATGCCTGTAATCCCAGCACTTTGGGAGGCCAAGGCAGGCCGATCACCTGAGGTCGAGAGTTCGAGACCAGGCTAACCAACATGGAGAAACCCCATCTCTACTAAAAATACAAAATTAGCTAGGCATGGTGGCAGGCACCTGTAATCCCAGCTACTCAGGATGATGAGGCAGGAGAATCACTTGAACCCGGGAGGTGGAGGGTGGGGTGAGCCGAGATCACGACCCTGTACTCTAGCCTGGGCAACAGGAGCAAAACTCTGTCTCAAAAACAAAAAAAAAAAAAGAGAAAATGGTCCAAGTGGTCTAGTCCCCAGTCCATCTAAAAATCAGTTGGCTGTGGGGTGAAGACTGCCTGACTCCACCATAAGTAGGTGTGTGACCTTGAGCTTGTTGCTGAACTTTCCCATGCCTCAGTTTCTTCCTCTATAAAATGGGAATAATAACACCTACCCCACAGGATCAAAAAAGTTGATATGTAAGCCTTATATTAACTTTTGTTTGTTTGTTTGTTTTGCTTGATAGAGTCTTGCTCTGTCACTCAAGCTGGAGTATAGCAGCACAATCTCGGCTCACTGCAATCTCTGCCTCCCAGGTTCAAGTGATCCTCCTGCCTCAGCCTCCCGAGTAGCTGGGATTACAGGCAACCGCCACCACACTCCACCCTGGCTAATTTTTGTATTTTTAATAGAGATGGGGTTTCACCATGTTGGCCAGGCTAGTCTTGAACTCCTGGCCTCAAATGATCCACCCACCTCGGCCACATGTTATTATGTGAGCCACCATAATAATAATTGGCTTTATTATTCTCTTCTTGATCACTGATATTGTGGACCTCCCCCCACCCAGGGTTATTACCAAAATAAAACTATCAGCCATCATTTATTGAGGATTGCTTCATATACATTTTGTTTTCTTTTCTTTCTTTTTTTTTTTTTTTTTTTTGAGATGGAGTCTTGCTCTGTCACCCAGGCTGGAGTGCAATGGCGCAATCTCTTACAATTTTCTTATAAAGAGCAGATCAGGGGCCGGGCGTGGTGGCTCATGCCTGTGATCCCAGCACTTTGGGAGGCCGAGGTGGGTGGATCGCCTGAGCTCAGGGGTTCAACACTATCCTGGACAACATGGTGAAACCCTGTCTCTACTAAAATACAAAAAATTAGCCCAACATATGGCATGTGCCTAAAGTCCCAGCTACTCGAGAGGCTGAGGCACAAGAATCGCTTGAGCCCAGGAGGCGGAGGTTGCAGTGAGCCAAAATTGCGCCATTGTATTCCAGCTTGGGTGACAGAGTGAGACCTTGTCTTAAAGGAAAAAAAAAGAAAGAAAGAAAGAAAAAAGAAAAACAGGACTGTGTTCATTCAGTTGGGTCTTTCTCATTTTTCAACATGACATTGGGAAGTCTGTTGATAATTTATGAGCATGCGTGGCCTGGGGAGGAGGTTAAGGCTGATGACACCATCCTTGCCCTCCTGAATTCCCTCCCCAACCTCCCTTTATGTACCAGCGACTGACTTATGGGAGCAAAGAAAACTGAACTGGTGTGATAGAAAATCAGAGGAACACTTCCTTCTAAAGAAAGAATTTGTAAGTGCTGTGACTCAGCTGCCTCCCTGCTATTTTGCTGTTGAAGTAAACATGATAAAACATGAATTACGCAAGTTAGTATTATAGTAAATTTCTTTTTCTTTTTTTGGATACAGAGTCTTGCTCTGTTGCCCAGGCTGGAGTGCAGTGGCATGATCTTGGCTCACTGCAACCTCCACCTCCCAGGCTGAAGCGATTCTCCTGCCTCAGCCTCCTGAGTAGCTGGGATTACAGGCGCCTACTACTGTGCCCTGCTAATTTTTGCATTTTTAGTAGAGACAGGGTTTCACCATGTTGGCCAGGCTAGTCTCAAACTCCTAATCTCAGGTGAGCCTCCCATCTTGGCCTCCTAAAGTGCTGGGATTATAGGCGTGAGCCATCGTGCCCAGCCCAAATAGACTTTTTAAAAAATGGCACATTTACTTGGCTCCAGCAAAATGGAAAAAGAACCTAACTACAATTAGGTTGTAATTCTTTATCGATAACCAACCTTACCAGATTTGTCCATAGACCTGGACCTAGAATTCTCCCCTTTCATTTCATACCCCATTTTTAAAAAGACCCCATATTGGTCCGTTAGACTCATTTGTAAAACACAGAGGCTAATAAGGTATAAAATTGAAGCGCACACAGATGACTAAACAAGAAACTTGCAAAAAATATGAAATCCTCACAATGAAATTTACTATAGGCTGGGTGTGGTGACTCATGCCTGTAATCCCAGCACTTTGGGAAGCCAAAGTGGGGAGGGTCACTTGAGGCTAGAAGTTCAAAGCTAGCCTGGACAACAGAGAAAGACCCTCTGTATAAAACTTTTAAAAATTAGTTGGGTGTGGTGGCATGCTGTGGTCCCAGCTACTCCAGAGGCTGAAGCAAGAGGATCACTTGAGTCTAGGAGGCTGAGGCTACAGCGAGCCGTGATAACTCCACTGCCTGGATGACAGAGCGAGAACTTGCCTATTAAAAAAAAAGAAAAAAGTCCAAGCGCAGTGGCTCACACCTGTAAACACAGCACTTTGGGAGGCCAAGGTGGGTGGATCTTCTGAAGCCAGGAGTTCAAGACCAGCCTGGACAACATGGTGAAACCCCATCAATACTGAAAATACAAAAATTAGCAAGGCATGATGGCAGGTGCCTGTAATCCCAGCTACTTTGGAGGCTGAGGCAGGAGAATTGCTTGAACTCAGGAGGCGGAGGTTGCAGTGAGCTAAGATCACACCACTGCACTCCAGCCTGGGCAACGAGAGCCAAACTCACTGCTTTCTTCGCAGAGACTGGTGTCAGAAACTCTTGGAGATGAAAAGAAATGATGCAGCAAAATGTTTGGCTTTATTCAACAAAGACTAGCTCTCTTGAAAGTGTTTTAAAAACTGGCCAGACAGGTGGGGTGCAGTGGCTCGTGCCTATAACCCCAACACTTTGGGAGGCCAAGGCAGGCAGATCATCTGAGGTCAGGAGTTTGAGACCAGCCTGGTCAACATGGTGAAACCTGGTGTCTACTAAAAATACAAAAATTAGCCGGGTGTGGTGGCACATGCCTCTAACCCCAACTACTCAGGAGACCAAGAAGGGAGAATCACTTGAACTTGGGAGGTGGAGGTTGCAGTGAGCCAGCGTGGGTGGCAGTGCTGGGATTATAGGTGTGAGCCACCATGCCTGGCAATATATTTCTTTTTAATTTTAAAAACTGAAAAAA
>NW_016107417.1:2448632-2458184 GCF_001604975.1 Cebus imitator | reverse complement strand
CTTTCTTTCTTTTTCTTTCTTTCTTTTTCTTTCCTTCTTTCTTTCTTTTCTTTCTCTTTCTTTACTTTTCTTTTCTTTCTTCCTTTCTTTCTTTTCTTCCTTGATGGAGTTTTACTCTTGTTGTCCAGGCTGGAGTGCAATGCACAATCTCGGCTTACCGCAACCTTCGCCTCCTGGGTCCAACCAATTCTCCTACTTCAGCCTCCCAAGTAGCTGGGATTACAGGCACCAGCCACCATGGCCAGCTAATTTTTATGTTTTTAGTAGAGACAGGGTTTCACTCTGTTGGCCAGGCTGGTCTTGAACTGATCTCAGGTGATCCACTCACCTTGGCCTCTGAAAGTGCCGGGATTACAAGTGTGAACCACCAATCCCAGCCTTTTTTCTTTCTTTTTTCAAAGACTGAGTCTCACTGTGTTGCCCAGGCTGAAATGCAGTGGCACAATCTTGGCTCGCTGCAACCTCTGCCTCCTGGATTCAAGTAATTCTCCTGCCTCAGCCTCCTGAGTAGCTGGAATTACAGGCACCTGCCACTACACCCAGCACATTTTTGTATTTTTAGTAGAGACAGGATTTCACCATGTTGGCCAGGCTGGTCTCAAACTCCTGACCTCAAGTGATCCGCCTTGCATTGGCCCCCCAAAGTGCTGGAATTACAGGCATGAACCACTGTGCCTGGCCCCTCCAGTGTTTTCTTAAGTCCAGGCTAGCGGTCAGCAAACTCCTTCCATGAAGTGGTCAAGTCTTAGGCTTGGGGAGCCATATGATCTTTTTGCAGTTACTCAACCTTGCCAGTGCATAAACAGCCTTAGACAATAAGTATATGCATGAGTGTGGCTGTGCTCCAATAAAACTTTATTTACAAATAAGGTGGCAGGCCAGATTTGCTTGTAGTTTGCTCACCCTGGTCTAGACAGTCAACAAATCAATAAAACTGCTGATAAATGATGTTTGTTGATTTGTGGTGTGAATACTCCCACCATGGAGATGGGCAGTAAATAACACACCACTGGCTGGGTGTGATGGCTCACGCCTGTAATCCTAGCACTTCGGGAGGCCAACACCAGCAGATCTCTTGAACTCAGGAAGTTTGAGACCAGCCTGGATAACATAGTAAGACCCTGTCTATTAAAAAAGAAAAAAAATTAGCCTGACACAGTGGTGCCAGGGGTGCCAGGCTGAGGTGAGAGGAGGATCACCTGAGCCCAGGGAGGTGGAGTCTGGAGTGAGCTGAGATTGTGACACTACTTATCTGAGTAACAGAAGTGAAACCCTGCCTCAAAAAAAAAAAAAAAGTAAATTGTAGTAAACTTATCAGTAAGTGATGAGTTTTGAGTATTTATTCTTTATTATTAATACAATTTATTTAATTGTAATTGTATACAATTTAGTTTTTTAGGGGGTGGGGTAGAGTCTTGCTCTGTCACCCAGCCTGTGGTGCAGTGGCAGGATCTCGGCTCACTGTAACCTCTGCCTCCTGGGTTCAAGCAATTCTCCTGCCTCGGCCTCCTGAGTAGCTGGGATTACAAGCACACACCACTACGCCCAGCTAAAGTTTTGTATTTTCAGTAGAGATGGGATTTCACTGTGTTGGTCAGGCTAGTCTTAAACACCTGACGTGATTTGCCTGCCTGGGCCTCCCAAAATGCTGGGATTACAGGCGTAAGCCACTGTGCCCAACCATAATTTAATTTTTAATAATGGTTGTGTTCAACAACTGGCTTACATAGTTCAGCTTTCAAGAGCCAATAAAAGGCGGACCTGGCATACCGCTGTGTTCAGGGAATGGAATGCAATCCAGTGTGGCTGGAATATGAAGGGGCAGGGGACAATGGGAGATGTAGCTGGAAGGTTTTGGGGGTCGGACTAGGTTGACCCTCATGGGCCTGGTAAGGAGGGCGGCGTGGGGAGAGGTGGTTTCAAACAGGGGAGTGAAAGGATCAGATTGCTTTAACAAGGATCACTCTGAATGCAAAGTGGGAAGGTGTTTGGTGTGGAAACCTCGAGGCAGACCCACTAGGAGGCCGTTGCAGTGGAGACACTGTTGGACTGAGGCAGATGTTGTAGGGAGAGAGGTGGGCGGAGTCACAGTTATGCAGGAGTCGGGATCTACAGACATGGTGACAGATGGCACTCAGGGAAGGGGGAAGGAGGCATTGGGAGGTGCCAAGGTTTAGGCTTGAGCATCGGCTTGAGTGGGGGTTGCCAGTCATGGAAACTGACAGACTGGAGATGGAGCCAGTTTGGGTAAAAGATCAGATGTTTGATTGTGAGACTAGTGGGTTTGATCAATCTGGGGGACCCCCAAAGAAGGAGCCCTGGGCTGGAAACAGAGTTGGGATACAGGAGCCAGGGTGCTGCCGCTGTGGCCCCAGCTCATGGGGTGTCTTCACTCTCAGAGGTCTGCCCTGGCTCTGGGACACCTCCGGGAGTCACATTCCCTCTCTAGGTCTCAGTCTTCCCATTTGTTTTTTGTTTGTTTGTTTGCTTTTTGTTATTGAGATGGAGTCTCGCCCTGTTGTCCAGGCTGGAATGTTGTGGTGCGATCTCACCTCACTGCAATCTCTGCCTCCTGGGTTCAAACAATCCTGCTTCAGCCTCCCTAGTAGCCAGGATTACAGGCTTGTGCCACCACGCATGGCTAATTTTTGTATTTTTAGTAGAGACAGGGTTTCACCATGTGGGTCAGGCTGATCTCAAATTCCTTACCTGAAGTGATCCACCTGCCTCGGCCTCCCAAAGTGCTGGGATTACAGGCATGAGCCACTGCACCCGGTCTGAGTTTTCCCATGTGTAATGGAATATGAGAGCCTAACTCCTTTGCCCTCTGTTGCCTGGGTGTTGTGGCAATCCCATGAGATTGGGATGAAGGTGGAGGATGGGGGTGGGGAAGGGCAATCCTGTCCTGTCTTTTACCCTCTGGAGGGCACCAGGGGAACTCTTGCTGGAGAGAAGAGGATTGGCTGGCAGGAATCCTCAGGTTTCTGTAACCCTGCTGGGCCAGAGGAGCTAATCTAGAGTCCAGGAAGTTGAGAAAGGGGCCCCCCTTCCTCTTCTCCATGCCCTCCTCTGGCTGTGACTGTCTAGCCCCTTTCTTCAGGCACCCCTGCCCCACAGCCCCTCTCCATGTCTCTGGCACATTCTGGGAAGCTGCCTGGTTGTGTTGGCGGAGGACCAGCTTCTCTCTCCGTACCCCACCTTACCTTGGGTTCACAAAGCATTTGGGCTCTCTGCCCCTCCCTCCCACTCAAACCCGCTCCCAGGGGGCTTTTATAATGAGGCTGTTTAATAAGGAGGCTGCAGGAACTGCTGGGAGTGTATATCAGGGGGTCGGGTAATGTATTGTGGTGGCAGGACCTGGGCTTTGGAGCCTGAGCACTCTGGTTTCTGTCCTAGCTCAGCTTCTCCCAGCTGTATGAGCCTGGGCACTTCAACTTTTTGTATCTCAGTTTCCTCTTCTACAAGAGGGGATATGCCTGGATGATTAGTGGTATGTGCCTGTAATTCCAGTTACTCGGGAGGCTGAGGAGGGAGGATTGCTTGAGCCTGGGAGTTTGAGGCTGCAGTGAGCCATGATCACACCACTGCCCTCCGAGTAGCTGAGACTTGTCACTTGGGTGTAAGTGAGACCCTGTCTCTAAAATAAAACAGGAAGAGGAGCAGCAGCTACCTCTCAGGGTGTTGTAAAAATCAAATAAGTTAGCCGGGCATGGTGGCTCATGCTTGTAACCCCAGCACTTTGAAGGCCCAAGACAGGTGGATTGCTTGAGGTCAGGAGTTTGAGATCAGGCTGGTCAACATGGTGAAACCCTGTGTCTTCTAAAAGTATAAAAACTAGGTGGGTGTGGTGGCACAGGCCTATAATCCCAGCTATTTGGGAGGCTTAAGCAGGAAAATCACTTGAACCTGAGCAGCAGAAGTTGCAGTGGGCTCTCTGCCCCTCCCTCCCACTCAAACCCACTCCCAGGAGGCTTTTATAATGAGGCTGTTTAATAAGGAGGCTGCAGGGACTGCTGGGAGTGTGTATCGGGTGTCGGGTAATGTATTGTGGTGGCAGGACCTGGGCTTTGGAGCCTGAGCCCTCTGGTTGAAGTGCTCTTTGGAGCCTGAGCCCAGAGATCCTATAATCCTAGCTATTTGGGAGGCTTAAGCAGGAAAATCACTTGAACCTGAGCAGCAGAAGTTGCAGTGAGCTAAGATCCCGCCACTGCACTCTGGCCAGGGGGACAGAGCAGAAAAAAAAAAAAAAATAAGATGTGTACTTCCTTACGGCTCTATAATTCCATGGTGACAAGTACTAATCTCAGAACAGAAAAAAAAAAAAAAATCCATCTCAAATAAAATCAATTAAATTAAAATACATAAAGTGCAAAGAAGAGCACCTAGCACATGGGTCCCCAACCCCTGAGCCACAGACATTACTGCCTGAGCTCTGCCTCCTGTCAGATCAGCATTAGATTCTCTTAGGAGCATGAACCCTATTGTGAACTGCATGTGCGAGGGATTTAGGTTGTGCTCTCCTTATGAAAATCTAATGCCTGATGATCTGAGTTAGAACAGTTTCATCCCAAAACTATCCCCTTTAACCCCTCACACCATGGACGAATTATCTTCCACAAAGCCAGTCCCTGGTGCCAAAAAGGTTGGGGACAACTGACCTAGCATACAGTAAGTTATATGGCTTGGCTGCATGTCCCCCAACCAGATCTTATGTTGAAATGTGATTGCCAGCGTTGGGGTCTGGTGGGAGATGTTTGGATCATGGGGGTGGAGCCCTCATGAGTGGCTTGGTGATCAGCGAGTTCTTGCTCTGAGTTCACAGTGATCTGGTTGTTTGAAAGTGTGTGGCACCTCCCCTCAGAAGGCAGTGACCTCCACACTGCAGCCTGGATGACAGAGTGAGACTATGTCTCAACAAAAGAAAAAAGAAAAAAAATGACAAGATGTCTATCCCTTAGCTCCCTTCCCTCCCTCCTCCTGCTGCTCCTCAGTCCCCAGATTAAACCCCTGAGAGGGTTCAATCTGGGGAGGCAGATCAGCCCCCCTCAGATGAGGTCAGCAGCCTTGAGCCAGCTCCTCAGTGGAGATGATGTACAAGGTCTTCGTGTCTAGAAGAGTCCCCCTGTCTTCTGCTGTCACCATGTTAAGAGCTACACCCTTACAGCCAAAACATCCACATGACTGATTCTGTGAATATAACTTTTCCTGTGGTGGGAAGGTCACAGTTGATGATTAAAGAAACCTGGCACATCTATGCTCTGCTAGAGCCAGAACGGATCTCATGATCATAACTTGTTCCTTTTGGTTCATATCTCCCATGCATGGCAGAAACAGTGAAGTCTCTGGCATGCATCTTCTCAGTGAACCAATCAACCTTCCTTTGGGTATTGGTGAAGATGACAGCCTGGATGATGATCAGGGTTCCATACAAGTCACACAGTGGGCCCAGCTTCCACTCCTCTTGTTCTATGCTGATGTAGAATTCAACATCGTTGTTCTAATTAACGTGCCTTCTCCCAGTGGCATTTGCAGCGTTTTTTTTTTTTTTCTTCCCCACAGAGGGGTGGGATGGAGTCTTGCTCTGTCGCCCAGGCTGGGGTGCAGTGGCACGATCTTGACTCTCTGCAACCTCTGCCTCCTGGCTTCAAGTCATTCTCTTGCCCTAGCCTCTTGAGTAGCTGGGACTATAGGCATGCCCAACAACACCCAGAATCAGTCATGTGGACTCTTTCTTCTTGACAAGGATTCTGGCAGGGTCCCTCATGAATTTCTTGGTCACCTCAAGCACATCAAAAGGCACTATAGCTGACAGCAAAAGCATCTGAGTGTTGCTGTTGAGCTTTATTTATTATTATTATATTTTTAAATTTTTATTTATTTATTTATTTAGAGATGAAGTCTTGCTCTGTCTCCCAGGCTGGAATGCAATGGTGCAATCTCAGTTCACTGCAACCTCTGCCTCCTGGGTTCAAGCAATTCTCCCACCTCAGCCCCCAGAGTGGCTGGAATTACAGGTGCCTGCCACCACTCCTGGCTAATTTTTGTATTTTCAGTAGAGACGGGGTTTCACCATGTTGGCCAGGCTGTTGTCAAACTCCTGACCCCAAGTGATCCACCTGCCTTGGCTCCCAAAGTGCTGGAATTACAGGCATGAGCCACCATGCCCAGCCTATTATTTTTTTTTTAAGAGATAGGATCTCACTCTGTCACACAGACTGGAATGCAGTGGCATGATCATAGCTCACTGCAGCCTCCAACTCCTAGGTTCAAGTGATCCTCATGCCTCAGCTTCCCAAGTAGCTGAGACTACAGGTGCATGCCACCATGCCCAGCTAATTTTTATATTTTTTTGTAAAGGCTGTGGTCTCACTCTGTTGCCCAGGCTGGTCTCCAACTTCTGGGCTCAAGCAATTCTCCGTCCTTTGCCTCCCAAAGTGTTGGGATTACAGGTGTGAGCCACTGTGCCTGGCTGAGCTTTTGGTATATATCATAGATCTGGTTCTTGAATCTACGGCTTAACATTTCATCAGCTTCATCCAATGCAAACTTCTTGCTGTATTTGAGAGACAGATATCTCCAGCAAAACACATCAAATATGTGGCCAGGAGTACCACGATGACATAGGGAGCTTCCATTTCCAGCTTCTGCACTTCAGCACGCACGTGGGTGGCCCCAGTGCAAGTGTGACAGGAGGCACACAGGTAATCTCCTTATGCTATGGCCACCTTCTGCATCTACTGAACCAATTCTCAAGCGGGTGCCAGGACCAAGGCCTGGGTGGCCTTAAGATTCAATTGAATCTGCTGCAGAATGGATATGGCAAATGTGGCCATATCCCCAGCCCCAGACTGGCTTGAGCAATCAATCACATCATAACCTTTGATAGAAGGAAGATTGGTTTGAAGCTGGAAGTCAGAGGGCTTCCCAAAACCTTAGGTATAGAAGCCATGAAGGAGGAACTCCAAGAGGTCCCTGTCATCAAAGCTGTCGACAATCTCATTTCAGTTACTCTGGGTGATGCCTTCAGGCTCCATCCCCTCAGGATCATTGGTCTGAATTAGGAATCTGGATTCATACACCTGATCCTCAGAAACTAGCCAATCTGAACTTCCTTTTTTTTTTTCTTTCTCTTTTTGAGACAGAGTCTCACTCTGTCATCCAGGGCGGGGTGGCACCATCTCAGCTTACTGCAACCTCCACCTCCTGGGCTCAATCAATTCTCCTGCCTCAGCCTCCTGAGTAGCTGGGATTACAGGCGCCAGCCACCGTGCCCAGCTAACGTTTGTAGTTTTAGTAGAGACAGCATTTCACCATGTTGGTCAGACTGGTCTGGAACTCCTGACCTCAAGTGATCCACCCTCCTCGGCCTACCAAAGTGCTGGGATTGCAGGCATGAGCCACCACATCTGGCCTCAATCTTAACTTCTAAGCATGACATTCAAGGCCTTTCATAATTTGGCACTGGCATATTTCTCCCCAACCGGATGGTCCAATATCCCTGTTTCCTGGGACCCAGGCTTTCTCATACCCAGCACCTCTGCATGTTGCATGCATCGTTCCCTCTGTCTGGAGCACCTTCTTCCATCCTTGTCCTCATCTGGGACATCTCTTCTCCAGAGGGCCTCTCCTGACCTCAGGCAGGCACTCCTGGCCTCCATTTTGCTCCTTACATATTTTGTGCTTCCTACATTCATGAAAATCAAGGCTGGATTGGGTGCCACAGGTCACACCTGTAATCCCTGCACTTTGGGAGGCCAAGGCAGGAGGATCACTTGAGTCCAGGAGTTTGAGACCAGCCTGAGCAATATACTGAGAACCCTGTCTCTACAAAGAAGTAAAAAATTAGCTGGGTGTGGTGGCATTGGTGTGGTAGCTATAGTCATAGCTACTCGGAGACTGAGATTGGAGGATCACTCAAATTTGAGGCTGCCATGAGTGAGCTATGATTATGCCACTGCACTCCAGCCTGGGCAACAGAGTGAGAACCTGTCTCCAAAAAATAAATAAATAAATAAATAAATAAAGGCTACTTATTGCCCATACCATGGCTTTGGGGAAAGTAGAAAAAGTCACCCCTTCCTCAAAATGCTTTCTTCCATCTGCTGAAAAACTCTTGTAATAGATGTGTCAAACTGTGACATCTAAAACATGAAAGGTGTCAACCCTGGAGGGGCCCTGATGAACTCAGAGATGATACCTTGGGAGAACCTCTGTGAGCCAGGCAGTGTGCCAGGGGCATTATCTCAGATACTGTTCACAAAACCCATGCAGGAAACTATTTTTCACAGTTGAGGAAAGCGAGGCTCAAAGGTTAAGCTCAAAGTATGTAACTGGTATATGGCAAAGCCCGGGTTTCAACTCCAGAGCCCCAGTGGTTAACCACTAGGCAAGATCATACTGGTCTGGAACTTGAGTCATGTTTGGCCAGGTTTGCTGCCTCCACATCTTCACTAGACCTTAAAATGAGCTCCTTAAGGCAGAGACCACATTTCACTCACTGCCAAAGCTCTGGGACCATTCAGAGTAGGCACAGAGTGGGCAGAACCAAGTGTCTGTTGGTGGAAGGAGCCTCTTTGCAGGAGTCCTAGGGGCTAGGGTTTAAGGGGCTGAGGGCCGTTCCCCTGGATTGTGGCTGAAGCTGTAGCTATTTCTGCCAAAGAGTTCCAGAGCCCCTGCTCAGCTTTAGGATTTGTCCTTGTTCCTGAGTTAAACAGAGAACCCTCTCCTAGTGCCTGATTATTCAATTTGCCCCTGATTCCAGATTTTTCTGAGGCCAGAGTTGTGCTCTCTGCTGAAGTAGGGCAAGGTTTATAAAGGAAGGTCCACCTGCCTGAGGGTCAGGGAGGCCAGGAGAGGCCTATCGCAGTGGTTCGGTTGTCTTAAACCTCATGTTGACATTTGATCCCGAATGTTGGCATTGGGCCCAATGGGAGGTGTTTGGGTCATGGGCGTGGATTCCTCATGAAAAGATTATGCCCTCCCTGGGAGATAAGTGAGTTTTCTCACTCTTAGTTCCAAAAGCTGATTGTTAAAAAGAACCTGGCACCTTCTCTGACCCCCTTGCTTCCTCTCTCACCCTGTGGTCTCTGCATATTTGGGGTCCTGAGCAGAAGTAGCATGAGACTCTGGCCAGATACATATACCAATACTGAACTTCCCAGTAATCAGGATTGAGTCAAATAAACCTTTTTCTTTACCAGCCTCAGTCATTCCTTTATGGCGACACAAAATGAACTAGGACATCCATCAAAGTAGACTTGGCCAGGCGCGGTGGCTCATGCTGGTAAGCCCAGCACTTTGGGAAGCCAAGGCAGGGGGATCACCTGAGGTCGGGAGTTTGAGACCAGCCAGGCCAACATGGTGAAACCCTGTCTCTACTAAAAATACAAAAATTAGCTGGGTGTGGTGGCAGGCGCCTGTAATCCTAGCCACTCAGGAGGCTGAGGCAGGAGAATCGCTTGAACCCGGGAGGTGGAGGCTGCAGTGAGCCGAGATCACACCACCGCACTCCAGGCTGGGTGACAGAGTGAGACTCT
The DNA here is from genome assembly GCF_001604975.1 of Cebus imitator. Classification (NCBI taxonomy): domain Eukaryota; kingdom Metazoa; phylum Chordata; class Mammalia; order Primates; family Cebidae; genus Cebus; species Cebus imitator. The sequence goes on along the minus strand of NW_016107417.1, from coordinate 2,448,648 downwards.
GTCTCACCAAAAAAAA
>NW_016107417.1:2435441-2448602 GCF_001604975.1 Cebus imitator | reverse complement strand
AAAAAAAAAAAAAAAAAAAAAAGTAGACTTAAAGGCATGTCTGAACTTTCCAGGCTAACTGAGGGCAAGGTGAAGGATGTTTCTGGGAGAGGTATGACCAGAGAATAGGGCTGGGGGTGCAGATGTAGACAGTGGCAAGCATCTTCTTGCCTGGGGGAGAAAGGACACCTGTTTTTGGATAGATCACTTTGAGTCTAGTACAATTCTTTACTGCTCCTTAATTTTAGAAACTTAATTATGCCTTTGCATGATTCTAATTATTGCCTTTTTCAGAGCTCTGCTGGCAAAAAGTGGGGTGCCATACAATCACCTTTCAAGCTGAGGGTGTGTCATGCAAACTGCCAACCAATCACTGCAATGTCCATTGTCCAAACAGGTCAACCGTTGTCTCCATGAAAAATAGGATAAAGAGATGCTGATGGCAGTGTCTTGGTTCTTCACTTTACATTCTTTTGGGGGAAGGTGCCAGGAGGCAGCCAAGCCTGTGGCATGTGACCTTTTTTATTTGAATGGCACTATAGACAGCACTAAAAAGCACAGACTCTGAAGCCACACTATCTTGGTTCAGATCCTAGTGGTTAGTTTCTGGCTGTGTGACCCTGACTTAATGTCCCCCAAGTTTCAGTTCCCTCACCTGGAAAACAGCACCTATCTCCAAAGTTAATATACGTCAAGCCCTTTTATGGTGGCTGGCACATCGTAGACCATAACAGCTATTGTTTTTTTTACTGGTCTAGATATGTTGATCTAGCTCTGAAGAAAGGAACAGGAAAAGTCCTGATTCTCTGCTAGTCTTTTTTTTTTTCTTTTTTTCATTACCTCCAGTAATGGCAATAAGCAATTCTCTGCTAGCCTCAACGGAGATTTCATCTGGAAGTGCTGGCTATCTTGCTGTGTTAAGGCAAATTGCAGAAAGGGATTGGTCTTCATCCGAGTCCGAGTTGTCTTCTTGTGAGGAAAGCAGGCCATTAGAAGCAGTGATTCACAGGGGGAGGTAAAATTCTGAGTTAGGCAGCTCCTTACCTGAAAATGATCCTCCTTCCACCCAAGGAAGTGTTGTTTTGCTCTAACCCCTCCAGTCCTTCCTCTTTGCTTACCTGCCTTCCTCCTGTTCCAATGTTTCCCCACGAGCGCCATGAAAATAAGGCCCTATCTGCCTGGTTCACCTGTATCCCGGAGTTACAGAGATGATGCTCAGTAAATGTTGCAGAATTTTATGAGACGGGACGATTCGGAAAGTGAGTGGGGCTGAGGTGGCCAGTCTGTGTTGGGGGTCCAGTCAGTCAAGCAGTTGAGGAGGGTTGTGGGCCTATGTCGGGTGGCGGGGGACCTTGAGTCCACACCCCCATCCTCATGGCTCCAGCCACAGCTCCTCCTGGGCATCCACTTCATCCTCAAATGTGGGGAATCTGGCTTCTATGACTGACATACAATTCGCACATTTTAAAGATGTTTTATTAAAAAAAGAAAAACAAATCAAACAAAAATCCCAACCCAAGAACTTTTGGTTCCGGGAGGCTGGGAGCAGCTTAGGTCTGTGGGGAGGGTAGAACCTGGAAGACAGCAAAGTACAGGGAGCCTCCAGCCCTGGGAGGAAGAGCAAGAGCAGCCTTTCCCCAGGGCTCAGCTCCTCTCCGCGGGGCCTGGGCTTACCCAATAGGAAAAGATAGGTGGGGAGGGGGCTCAGCCCCCAGAAAAAGGCAGGGTATGCAGTTCTGGACAGCCGTCAGGCCTCTTGTCAAAATCACCAACCAGTTGGGAAAGACAGGGTGGCCCAGTGCTAGATCCAGCCTATCAGCGCCGTGCCCAAAGGCGGGGTTCAGCCCACGACAGGGAGCGAGGCTCAGGGAGCTGCACCCCAAAGTTCAGCGAAGGGCTCAAGCCCCTCGAAAAGCAAGGGCTCTCTTGGGGCGGGACACGGAGGCAGCCCCTGGCTGGACTCCTGGGAGGGCAGGGCAGGACCCATACTCCTGAGGCCTGCGGAGCTCAGGGACCCTGAGGGCCGCGAGGCAGCACTCGGATGGGCCTAGGCGGGGGATTGTCCAGGACCGGCTCGGGCCGGGCCCGCGCACCGCCCCGACGCTTCTGCTTGCGTAGCAGGTAGTTCGAGTACTGGACCTCGGGCATGGCCAGCTTGAGGCAGGCCTCGGTGGCCAGGCCGGCGCCGCCGCCGGGCAGGTCGTAGCCCATGATGTCCACCTTGCGGCTGGGCTGCCACGGCTGCAGCTGCTTGGTGCGGATCTGCGCGGCTGGCCGCAGCACAGGCTCATCCCCGAAGCAGCGCCGCAGCAGGCGCTGGCGGGCCTCGCGCAGCTCGCGCGCCTCGCGCTCCACGCACGCGCGGCCGGCGCGCGCCACGCGGCGCCAGAAGGTGGCGTTGAAGTGGTCGTAGAGGCCAGCGTCCAGGGCGTTCCAGGCGCGCGCAGCCCGCGCTAGCGCCGCGGGGATGGCGGCCAGGCGGGAGCTGGCGGCGCGCGCGTTGAGCTTGGCGTACAGCACGTCGTCCAGGTCCCAGGCCAGGAGGCGCCGCAGCAGCACCAACGACTCGTCGAAGTACTCGGCGATCATGACAAGCGAGAAGACCTCCTCCACCTGGCGGATGAGGCCCGCCAGGTAGGCGGCGTCATCGCGCGGGCTGCGCTCGTTGTCGCCGCCCAGGTCGTAGGCCAGCGTGTTGTGCGCGAACATGGCGAAGTGCTCGCCGGCGCGGTAGTAGGCCTCGGGTGCGCGCAGGAAGGCCTCGAGCGAGGCGTTGGGCACGCGCCGGAAGGCCGGGCAGTACTGGTTGTAGTAGCTGAAGAGCGACTCAAACATGGCGGCCGGCTCGCGCAGGATGGTGACGTAGATGGTGCCGGGAGGCATGAGGCGTTCCAGCTCCGCGCGGTCGAAGCGCAGGTGGCTGGCCAGCACGTGCGGCGGCCGCGTGGCCGGGTGCACGAAGTGCGTCGAGAAGTTGCGCGGGTAGCAGAACTGATGCTCGCAGCTCGGGTGCGGCAGGGCCACCGTCAGGTTGTGGCGCTCGGCGAAGCGGAACAGGATGTTCTGCACCGTCGTGCCGGCTGTCTTGTGCGTCTTCAGGAAGGCCACGGTCATGTGCTTGGGGCGCGGCGGTGAGTTCCGCAGAGGAGGGCAGCTCAGAGGGAACAGCTTGGGGTACCTGCCAGGCCCAGGGGATGTGCAGAGAGGAGGGTCTGAGGGGGTTGCTGCTTGACCCCAGCCCTTCCCCCAAGGACTGTGGGATGCCCCACCAAGGGGCCCTGCCCGGGCTGCACTCATGAAAATGTCAAGGGTGGTGCTGGGTAGCCTGTATGATGCCCCCTATGATCCCTGCTGGCCTCCTGGTGTTCACACCCTTGAGTATTCCCCTGCCCTGAGGGAGGCTGGACATATTGCATCTAAAGAATAGAAGAGAGCAGAAATAATGGGATGTCACTTCTTAAATTTCATCATAGAAAGACTGTGGCTAGTATCATGGTGTCTTTCTCTTAATCCCGGATAAGAGGTGCTGGGGGAAGCATGCTGCCATATAGTGGGCAGCCCTATAGGGAGCTACCACTAAGTAGGAAAAGCCGGCAAGGACCTGAGGCCCTCAGCCTACCAGCCCACTTGAAGAACTGAAGCCTGTCAAAACCACGTGGAGCTTGGAAGGCGATCCCTTCCAACCAAGCCTTCAGATGAGACTATCACCAGCAAACACCTTGGTTGCAACCCCATGAAAGACCTTTGTCCAGAAGTTCCCAGTAAGCCACACCTGGCTTCCTGACCCCCCAAAACAGATGTTTTCAGCTGCTAAGCTTTAAGGTAATTTGTTTATGCAGAAATTAATAAGGGACAAAGGCCCCCGGCGATCTTTGAGGAATCCCACTTTGTAGATGTAGAAACTGAAGGCCAAATGGAGAAAATAACTTACACAAATTCTGGAGACAACTCACATCATCACTAGATCCTTTTGCTCTTTTTCATTTTCACTCTTTAACTGGCTCCTCACTTTGTAGATGGTTGGCACTGGGCTCTGCAGCAACCCATTTGTTAGGTTTCTCTTAAGAGGTCTAATGCCTCATTCATTCATTCATCAGATATGTTTTGGGTATCCACTATGTGCCAGGCATTATGCTAGGTTCAAGAAATACAGTAATATACAAAAACAATAATCCCAGCCCTCGTGAAGCTTTCGTTGCTGTTGCTTCATTCTTAACACATGGGTGTTTGGGATTTCAAACCAGCAAATCATCTGGCAAGGGGGGCTGGGCCCATTCACACCATTCTCAGGGGCAGACATTGTAGAAAATGGGGATGTCAAGTCCCCAAGAGGTGCAGGGATTTGTTGGGTTCACACAGTGAGTCAGGAATAGGGTCGGGGTTCCCATGAATCACATGGTATCCTGTATGAGAGTGACTGGCTGCATCACACACATCGTGTCTCACTTTATAGATGAGAAAACTGGGTCTCAGAGAAGTGCGGGGACTTGGCCTTGCCCAGTTCTAGGGAAGTCGTGAGTTGTTTCCATTGGGAAGATGCTTAGCTGCATGCCGTAGGAAGGAGTCGAGCTGGATTCAGATCTCAGCTGACCTGTAACTGAGCAAGTCACTCAAGCCTTTCATTGAAGACCAGCCCCTGTCCAGGAAGGCTGTGTGGCCCTAAAGGGAAAGCACTTTCAGAATAGAGGGAAGGAGCAAAGCGGCAGGTGGAAGAATGGGCAGGGGAGTTCTGGGCCCCCGGAGCCCCGCCCCCTCGCCGAGGCCACGCCCCCTTACCAGCTTAGCTGCGTCCCCTGGTGGATGAGAAGGCTTACGGTGCTGCACCCTAGCACCAGCAGCAGGATTTTCCTGCGGCTCATCATCTTGGTGGCCTGCTGCAGGCGCTGGAGGATGGGTGGCATGGTGGAGTACCAACCCCAGGACCAGCCAGGGCCTCACTATCCAGGACTCCCTTCACAGGCACTCATGGGGGATCCTGCGGCTCTGGTAGCAGGGCCAGTGTTCCTGAGAATCCTGGCAGAAGAAGAAGGCAGATGGGTTTGCAGTGGGCAGAGGAGATGGGCTCTGGGCCTCAGCAGCTCTGATGTGAAGAGCTCCAAGAGGTGGGGTGAGCAGAGAGGCCAGGGCAGATCAGATTCCTACCTTCTGTTACCAAGACCCTATCTCCTTAGTGCTCCAGATAACCTAGTCTTGGGTGGAATTACAGGGTCTGGGGTGTTGCCAGCCCTTCAGGCTGTAGCCACTCCCACCCCTCAGTCCTGTTTCTGTCTCTCTGCCTGCTCCTGACTTGTCTTTGTCTCATGGTCGTTTGTACATGTCTCCCAGTGGAGTGGCTTCAGCAGCAGGGCTTGGCTCGGAACATAGAGATCTCAACTCAGTTTTCCCTCCTCCAGGACTCCTGCCCAATTGCCTTAACCCAGAGTTGGTCCTGACTCCCAAGAGAAACTGAGCTCCTCAGAAACACTAATCAGCCCTTCACTTCCTTGGAGTGATATGGCTCTGAGTCAATACTGCAGGCTTACTCTATGTACTATACTATACATACTTAATCCCATTTAGTCCTCACTACAGTACTGACATAGGTATTATTCCCACTGTACAGATGAGGAAACTGAGACTCTTAAGAGGTTATGTCACTTTGTCCATGGCCACACAGCTGGTAACAGTAGAAATGAGATTCATACCTGCTGTTCCTGGCTCCAAAGTCCATGTCCTTAGACACCGTATGTGCTATTTCTGTAGAGAACTGATTTCCCCAACCTTGCCCTAGACTCTGGCAATTCTGCATGCTTCTGAGTCCTGCGTGCTCCTAGCTGGGCTCCTGTGCTGAGGGCTGGAGACTGAGAAATTCATGAGGGAAAGGAAGGTCTTGAAATCCTGGAGCCCTATCTGGATTCCATCCCCAGACACCTGAAACCCAGGTGGCCCCATCAGCTGATTCTGCAGGGAAAGGTGCCTGACCAAAGCAATGGGATGGCAACCTGGGCGGGGAGGATGCAAGTCGGGTAAGAGGTGGCTCCTGCTTGTTGCCTTCCTGAGAATCTCCAGAAGGTGAGCTTCCATCCCAAGTGAGCCCAGGAGTGAGAGAATGGAGGAGGGCTTGGTCTTGCACAAGTCTCCTTTCCCCACAGGAATGCCTCAGCTTAAGGGCAGCCCAATCCTGGGCAGCTCCGGTGGAAAGTTCAGCAGTGATGCCTGTCCCTAAGCTAGGGTAGGGGGCCTCAGTATCCAGGTTCAAGTATAGCTGCAGCCCTCACACATATCCTTCTCCATGGAGGAGGGGGAGCCTGGAAACTTATGGGCATGTGCATGTGTGTGGAACTAGGACACCTGGGTCCCAGGAGGAATGAGGTAATGTGAAAACCCTTTTGATCATCACCTTCTCCGGAGGCCTTGGGTTTGGCTTCCAATCTCTCTTCTTGACCCTGCTCCCTTAATCCTGGATTACATTTAAACCTGTTTGGGTGGAAAGATGTCCTGCTTATGCCTCCCCTTTTCTCTAGGCCTTATCGCTGCCTCCCTCCACCTGCCTGCAGACAGACTTAATCCGCTGGGAGCCAAGGGTGAAGGGTCCAGCCACAGAGGGTAACCAAGGGCACAGCAGAAGAAGCCTAAGGTCCTCCCTGTCTTTTCAAGGATTGCTGGGGCAGAGAAGGGTTGGCCTGGCCTGGCTGGGGCTGCTTGCAGGAGGAAGGGAGAGCCTTGGGCCCTCTGAGGATACATACCTTCTTCCTCTATCACTCCTGCTGCTTAGAGAACTTGGGGATTAGACAGAAGTGTCCCAAGATGAGAAGGGAAAGCCTATATCCACCTTTGCTAAACTTGCAGAAACCACCCTATTTCTCAGAAGATTCAGGGTCAGCCAAGGAAGTCGAGCCTGGCTACGGGGATCTTTCCAGGTGCAGAGCTTCAGCTGGCCACACAGAGAGAGTGACAGGTGCCTGGTATCCCCCTCCGTCTTACTCCTGGGCCTTTCCCCACTTCCCCACATAGCTGAGCTCTGGGGAGCTAGTCAGGCCCCAGTCTGAGGCCTGCTTAGGGACAGGGGACAGGGCATCCTCAGAGCAGAAGTTCCCTAGACACCACCCCCTGAAGGTGGGCACCAGCTTCTGTATGGCCACTATCAATGACAGGCTGCATCACATCCCAATACAGCGTGATCCATTTCTGAGCAACTTAGAGCTCTTCAGGTCCTTTCTGAGACAGCCAGGATTATTACCCTGCCACTGGTAGCACCCATTTTGGCCTGCTCCTTCCACCTCCCATTCTGCACTCTTGGTAGTGCTGCCCTCCTAGAGCACACAGAGCATTTTTCTCCATGACAGACCTTCAGGTATTTGGAAGCAGTAACCCTGTCTCCTCTGGGCGGGCACTTGGCCAGGCTAAACATTCCAGGTCCTGAGAGAGGGTGCCGCTCGGACATTGGAGGAGGCCTGCCTTCCCTTGGCAACTTTACTCCAAGATGCCTGTTTCGGAGATGGGGCCAAGGCAGTGCCTCTCAGGGAGGGGGCCACAGGGCTGGGTTTCCCTCTGATTTTCTGGCTGGTGTGGCATGTGTGTCAGTGCTGCTGGAGCCGAGCTTTAGAGCAGTGGCCCAGGCTCCTGCCCTCAGATGCTTCACATGACTCCCAATTCTGCCTGATGTCTTCTCCATGGAGAGAGAGAGGTCTCCCAGCTATCCCAGGCAGGTCAGGGCGCCCAGGCTAGTCAGAGTGTCAGTGCTAATTTTAGTCAGAACAATCTACCTCACACTGCTGCCCAGTTTTGCAAATTGCTTGCTTTTCTTCAGGGAACCAAAGAAATAGTATAGCCGACCAGAGCTTTGAAAATGGGCCTGGGTGCCCACCCACTCCTAAAGGAGCCCTTTCTCCTGTCTCCTCTGAGCTCTAGAACTGAAACTGATGCACTCAGAGGAAGGGGTGCCCTGGACTGGACCACTTGGACCTCACTGCTGAATGGCCCAGAGACTCCATCCTGTCCTGACTTGAGGGATGGCACAGCCCAGTGACGAGGGACCCTGACCCAGGGCCCTCAAGAGGAAGGGGTAAAGGGCCGAAGGGGTCCGCAAATTACTGGCCCAGGAGAGCAAATTTTTCCACCTCCCTCTTTTTCCTCACCCCCCACTCCATCCTGCACCAGGTCTGTCCCTGGCCCCTCCAGCCTCCTCTTTCTCTCATCCACCCCCACATCATCCTTGCCTCCGAATTCCCTCCATCCTCGTCTCCATTAGTGCCCATCCCCATCACACTTCCCATTCCCTCAATTTCATCCCAACATCCCCCAGGGATCCTGCCAGTAGGATCTGGTTACCGTAGGGGATAGGCCAGATTGGCCCGCTCACCCCATCTTCTCCTGCTTTCCTGGGGTAGAGCGCCCCCCTCCTCGTGCTCTCCAGGCAATAGGCCCCCAAGACACTGTCCCGCCCGCCTCTCTCGGCCCCCTTCCCGATCTGGTCCACTCCCACTCCTCCAGCCCCAGGCTGGCCACTGCAGTACTCACACTGCGCGCCTGGGCTCTGCCTCCCACCTGGATAGGGGGCGGCTGCCGCTGTCTCTGGCCCCTTGTCTCGAAATCCGCACGGGGTCCGAGGGTACCTAGGGCCCTGCGCGCCGAGTGCCAGTGGCTCGCCTCGCAGAGCCTGAATGGGATCAGGTGGCGGCGTCCGCTCAGCTCGCTCCTCCCGGTCTGCCCGCCCCCCACCCCCAGTCGCACACCGGAGGAAGGCGAGGGGCGGGGCCAGGCCTCGGGCAAGTAGGGGAGAAGGGAGAGAGGGGAAAGGAAGCGGGAAGAGGGGTGGTCCCCCGGTTGCCCGCTGGCTGCCGTGAACAGTCTCTGGGTGGCATCTTCGGATGCAGTTGTCTTCCTCTGGCAACCTTGCAGAGTTGGACACTAACGTGGCCAGCTCCTTTCTCTCAGACAGGGAAATTGATGCCAGGAAGATGTCTGGATAGTCCTGCATTGCTGGGTATTCCGGGGCCCCGCGGGTCATACTTGGGCTCTGGGTGAGTGAGAGGCAGGTACATTTGCAGGTACTCACATGCTCCCTACCTCCTCTCCTCTGTTCCCCTCCAACAGAGAAGCACTGCTCCAGCCTTGTCTGGTCCCATCTGTGCCCACACAAACCCCCTTCCCTTCCAGCCTGTCCCCTGCACCCTCTGAGGTAGCTCCCAGCTGCTCACTCACTCTTACTCACTAGGACTCCAGACCCGCTCACTCCTCACCAGAGCTATAGTGAGGCTGGGACCCCTGCCCAGGCACCTGGCACCAGGCATCAGAGAATCCAAGTTCAATCCTGGTTTTGCTTTTAAATCCCAGATTCAAGAGGCAACTTGCCGGGCATGGTGGCTCACGCCTGTAATCCTAGCACTTTGGGAGGCCGAAGTGGGCAAATTGCCTGAGTTCAGGAGTTCAAGACCAGCCTGGGCAACACAGTAAATCCTCATCTCTACTGAAATGCAAAAAATTTGCTGGGTATAGCGGTGTGTGCCTATAATCCCTGCTACTTGGGAGGTTGGGGCAGGGGAATTGCTTGAGCCTGGGAGGCACAGGTTTGCAATGAACTGAGATCATACCACTGCACTCCAGCCTGGGCTGGAGACTGTCTCCAAAAAAAAAAAAAAAAAAAAAGCAGCTCCCTGAGCCCTGTTGTTTATAGCTTTAAAATGAGAAGCTGTTCTGAGCTAGCAGAGATAATACACATCACGAAGGCTCCATGTGAACTTCTCGGTCCTCAGTTTCCATCACCCAGAAGCTGGGCAGCAGCACCTCCCAAAGCCATGCCAGGCATGGAGAGCCCCATATTGAGTTCTGTGGCTGGCCTGGACACTTGCTTTCTCTCTTGCTCTGGGCCTGGTAAAGCAAGGATCCTGGAGCTGGGTAGCCACCCAAAGCTGGGACTGGAAGGGGCTGGATACACCCTTCTAGGCTTACATAGGCAATAGGTAATATTGTGTCAGGGTCCTTGTTACGGTTATAGGGACTCTGAGTCAGAAGGACTGCTGGTGACCCCTTGGGTATGTCACCTTCTCTGCCCATCAATCTTCCACATGTACAATGTCGGGGGAAGGGGACCTTGATACCTTGCCTCCTTCCCAGGGCTATTGTGATAAAATGAGGCTCTATTATCAGCCTTTAGTTTATCCTGCCTCAGAGACCCCACCGGCTTCCCTGGCACCTACACATGCCTTGGGGCCTTCAGCCTCAGATGACCTGCCCTGGGCTCTCCAGTTACAGGGACTAGTTCCTTTGGCCTAGAAAGATTCTGCCTGAGTGGGCTGACAAGCTGGAGTTAAGGGTGCCCTTGTTCTGCCTTCCTTACTGTCCTTTCTGGGTTTGGCTTCCCCTCTGGGAGTGGCAGCAGGAGCCTGCCACAGTGACATTAATAGAAAGGGGAAGGGTCAGGCTTTGGGTAAGAGGAAGAAGACTTTCCACCCAGTGCTAGGATGTGAGCCAACCTTTGACCCAGTCCTTTTCCCTTTCTCCCCCAAACCTCACCTTTCCTGGACCTGGTGCCCCATTTTTTTCCCTGTTCCCAGCTACTTCTCCACTGGGGGCAGATGGCAAAATGGAGCTAGAGGAAAGATCTGAAGGGTATGCGTAGTGGGGAAATGAGACCATTCCACTTGAGTCTCCCCCTCCCTTGCTCAACATACAGTGAGCCTGGTCAGTGAGAGTGCAGAGCTAGTGGCAGAGGTGGGGAGAGAAACTGAATTGTTGGTGTGGGACTGGGAGAGGTGGATGCTAGGCAGGCAAGAATCCCTGCCAGTCTCTGCCAATATCCCCAAAGGCCAGGGGGAGTTGGGGTGGGAAGCGGGAGGCAAGGTGGTCCCCAATGCAGGTGCGTCTGAGGGAAAAGGGCCTGAGTTTATTTTCGAGACTAAAAAAGACAAATGCTGTCACCAGAAAAATTATTCCTTTTTTCTAGTAATCATTTATTGGGCGCCTCTTGAACGCCAGGCGATGCGAGACTGAAAAAGATCAAGTACCTGCTCATACTTTTGGGTTGGGGAGGTAGGAAGAAAGGGCAAGAAAGAACAGTGGAGATTCGAATGTATTATGGGAGCTCTAAGAAAGGAAAGGAAAGCGGGAGAAAGCTTAGTGGAGGAGACGACATTTGAGCCGGCCTGGACAGTGGAAAAGGGGGCTTTAGTGTCGCCCTTCCCCCAGGTCGGCAGCTGGAGCTCAGCCCGGGCGGTCCCGCTCCTCTCCCGGCTCGGATCCCCTTTCAGCTCATTCATCCGGGGCCGGGCCGGGGGTGGGCGGGCAAACAATCAGACACTGTTTTATCCCAGGCGTCGGCTCCAGCCTCCTGCTGGGCGCCCGCAACGCGGGGCCGCCGGGGAAATAGGTCTCTCGGGACTCCCTGGGAGCGTGTCAGGGCCTCTGACCGGGGAGCCGGGCCGGAAGGCTTGAGAGCCTGCGCTCCCGCAGGTGAGGCGCAGAAAACACTCCCTCGGGGAAGGGCCAACCTTCTCTGCAGCTCCGCCCACGGGCCCGCCGCCGGCCGTCTGGCAGTAGCCGGGCGCTGGGCCCGCTGAGACCGAGACCTGTGCACTACAACTCCCAGGAGGCCTCGCGACCAGGCCGCCGAGGGGTCGTTGGAGAAAGGGGCGTGTGCGGCGAATCCCGTGGCCGAGGGAACGGCAGCGTGCGCACAGCCTCCCAACCAGAGAGGACGTGGCGCACGGCGCTGCCGGAAGTTCCGGAAAGTGGGGCCGGCGGCTGGGCCGAGCTTCCGGGTTGGTCGCGCGCCTTCCTGCGGCTAAGATGGCGACTGAGCACCCGGAGCCTCCCAAAGCGGAATTGCAGCTGCCGCCGCCGCCGCCACCTCCAGGCCACTATGGCGCCTGGGCTGCCCAGGAGCTTCAGGCCAAGTTGGCAGAGATCGGAGCTCCGATCCAGGGTGAGGAACACAGGAAGTCGAGGGGCCTTTACGGGCCTGAGGAGAAGCGGAGCCTGGTTACCCGGGAGACCCGGGCGCGAGGGGCGGAGGTGGGCCGCTGGGGCCTGACCTGGCCGGGCTGGCCTGCCTTATTGATCACGTACTTTGCCACGCAGGTAGTCGCGAGGAGCTGGTGGAGCGGCTGCAGACCTACACCCGCCAGGTGGGTGTTGGCGGCAGGACGTCAGGATAGGCCGAGGGTCTCCAGGAGACCTATACTCCTCACGGCTAGGTTTTCATTCTTTCTTTATCTCGGCACAGCAAGGCAGAGGCTTGCTCTCTTTGCCTTCTTCCTGCCTTTGCTAGCTTAGTTGTAATCTCTTGGATCTATCTTGGTCCTCTTCAGTGCCCAGCCAGAGCGCTAGCACACAGGCGCTAGGTACACTTTGTTGAATGAATTGGGCAAGAATGTCGTTTAGTGAAACAGCCAATTTTACACTAACCTAGAGTCCTTTCTCTTTTGCAGACTGGCATCGTGCTGAATCGGCCCGTTTTGAGAGGGGAAGATGGGGACAAAGCCGCTCCACCTCCCATGTCGGCACAGGTAGGGAGGTTCTTCCATTTTTTAATATTCTATCTGCTGATCCTTTTGTAGTTCATGAGTGTAATGATTGGGTGTTCACGCGCATGTGTGAGATATGACCCTCTTGCACATTAATTACTAGCCTAACCTGAGGAAGGGGGAAAATAAAAGATTCCATCTGTTCAGGGTAGCCCTTCCTCTCACCTGCAGTGTACTTGGGATGCAACTAACAGTTTGGGCAGGGAGGTACTGCCGTGGCAGAATTGTGAGCTCTTCAGTTCTCTCTTTGATGCTATTTGTCTCCTTCCCACTGTCTGCATCTCCAGATTCTACCTGTCATTCAAGATTGAGCTTGTGGCCGGGTGCAGTGGCACATGCCTGTAATCCCACCACTTTGGGATGCCTAGATGGGAGAATCACTCAAGGCCAGGAGTTCAAGACCAGCCTGGGCAGTGTAGTACGACTCTGTTACTACAAAAAAGTTTTAACCTTGGCTCACGCCTGTAATCCCAGCACTTTGGGAGGCCGAGGTGGGCGGATCACAAGGTCAAGAGATCAAGACCATCCTGGCCAACATAGTGAAACTCCGTCTGTACTAAAATATAAAAAAAATTAGCTGGGCTTGGTGGCGTGCCTCTGTAGTCCCAGCTACTCGGGAGGCTGAGGCAAGAGAATTGCTTGAACCCAAGAGGCGGAGGTTGCAGTGAGCGGAGATCAC
>NW_016107417.1:2405651-2434436 GCF_001604975.1 Cebus imitator | reverse complement strand
AAAAAAAAAAAAAGCTTGAATACAAGGAAGCCTAACTTGTCCCTACCCAGCTGGAAGCAATCACCGTCTTCTTTGCCTGCCTCGGGCACAGTTCCCCTGTTCTTTTGTGAGACATCGAGGGCTCCCTGATTTGATTTCATACCCCTTGCGTTTAGTAGTCATTGGGGTTTGTATTGCCCTGGCCACGGTAGTTCCTGTTTATTTAAATCGTCTCAATTTCCATGTTCCTTCTGATCTAGGATTTGCCTCTTTTTCTGTAAAGCAGTGGCTCTGACCTGAGATCTGTTGATCTCTGTGTGCAGGATGAGGAGTCCCTAGATGACCTCAGAGGTGTCCTTGATTATCCTGGAACTGCATGTAGAATCTGTGGTCAGGATAGCTTCCTTTGGTTGATGCCAAAGGAATTTAACATTCTCATATCTTCATAGTGCTGTGGAGCATTCTTTCTTAAGAAGTGGGAACTGTATATCATTTAACTTAGAATCCCAGCTCCTGACTCAAAGTAGATTCCCCCAAATGTTTGCAGATTGAATAAATGCTTCCTAATTTTATGATCATATTTTCTCCATAGCTCCCTGGAATTCCTATGCCACCACCACCTATGGGACTCCCCCCTCTACAACCTCCTCCGCCACCCCCACCACCTCCACCAGGCCTTGGCCTTGGCTTTCCTATGGCCCACCCACCAAATTTGGGGCCCCCGCCTCCTCTCCGTGTGGGTGAGCCGGTGGCACTGTCAGAAGAGGAGCGGCTGAAGCTGGCTCAGCAGCAGGCGGCATTGCTGATGCAGCAGGAGGAACGTGCCAAGCAGGTAGGGCAGGTGGAAGCCCTGGCCTGGTGGGAGTGGAGCCTTAGAGAAAGTTGGATCCTAGAGCTAAGGTTTCTGGGAAGGTCAGGATTAAAGACTAGAACATGGAAGAGGATCTCAAGAAGCAAGAGTTGTGGGAGATTGGCCTGTGGAATATTGGTGCTGGTATGAGCTTGTTTTCTTTTTTAAGCAGGGAGATCATTCGCTGAAGGAACATGAGCTCTTGGAGCAACAGAAGCGGGTAATACTCCTCCCCCTTAACCTTTGACCTCATGGTCCAGTTAGTTGGCAGCCATTTATAGTGCTTAGGGTGTACCATTCAAGTTTTCCCTGGAGGCTATTTTGTCCCCAGCTAAGTTCCAGTGTCTTCCAAAGCATTCAGTTTTTCTTAAAGTTCAGGAATTGAACAAACTATGATCTGGGCCTGTGTTTGTATGGCCTGTAAGCTAAAAATAACTTGTAAATTTTTTAGGAGTTTTAAGAAAACACAAACCAAAAATATGTAACAGAATCTATACAGCAGCCCATAAAACCTAAAGTATTTACCTTCTGACCTGTTACACAAAGCATATGCTGATCTCTGCTTGCCTTACATGACATCATTCTAGATAGGACACTGGGCAATTGAATTATTTGTATTGGATTTAGACAAAATATGACTATAAGTCTGGGAATGTTATATAAGATGTTTGGCCCCAGAGGTGTATTGCATTAGTCATTACCCAATGGATTACTCAGGAATATTAAAAAGTAAATGTTAAAAGCCACAGGTATGAGCTGGGTGCAGTGGCTCACACCTGGAATCCCAGCACTTTGGGAGGCTGAGGTGTGTGGATTTTTTGAGCTCAGGAGTTTGAGACCAGCCTGGCCAACATGATGAAACTCTGTCTCTATCAGAAATACAAAAGTTAGCCAGATGTGGTGGCACATACCTGTAGTCCCAGCTACTTGGGAGGCTGAGGTGGGAGGATGGCTTGAGCCTGGGAGGCAGAGAGGTTGCAGTGAGCTGAGATCATGCCACTGCACTCCAGACCCTGTCTCCAAAAAAAAAAGAAAAAAGCAACAAGTCTGGACCTGTGGATGAACTACTGTCTTTGCCCAGATTATGCTGGATCTTGAGGGGTAGATGCAAGAAAAGAGTTTAAAAGTTTCTTCTGTATAATTTAATATTTTGGGGAAGAAAACTCTCTGAAAAGTAGAAAGCAGTGTTTGGCTCAATATGAAATTTTTCGCTAGGAACGAGAAGTTTCCTGGGGTTTTCCTTGGTGTTATTTCTAGGGATTTCTGTTGTGATGAGAGGGCTTCTCCATTTGGATTAGTAGCCTGGAAGTGTCGGGGTGGAGGGGATGTCAGCACCCAAGTGGTTCGTGATTGTTCTCCTTCGGCGCATTACCCGGCTGAAAGAATGCATTTTCCAGGGGCTGCCTGCCAAACGCGTTTTCAGGCTGTCTCTCTACTCCCACTTCCCTCCCATAGGCAGCTGTGTTACTGGAGCAGGAGCGACAGCAGGAGATTGCCAAGATGGGCACCCCAGTCCCTCGGCCCCCACAAGACATGGGCCAAATTGGCGTGCGCACTCCTCTGGGTCCTCGAGGTGAGACCCTGGAATGGAGGGGAAGGGCAAGGAAGGTGTTTAAAAAAATTTTTTTAAAGACTTTTAAAGTATCTGTCACATTTAAAAAGTGCATATAGAGTAAATATACAGTTTAATGATTATTTTACAAACAGAGCACACCCATACAACCAGCACCTGGACCAAGATCCAAAACATTACCAGAACCTCAGAACCTACCCCCCCACCCCCCGCTGTGCCCTCCTCCACTGCAGGTGCTTTTTTTTAGCAAGAGAGGTTTTTTTTTATGTGAGTATTTTGTCTCTTCTGACATTGAATTTCTTTCTCCCTTCTCTCAGTAACTGCTCCAGTTGGCCCAGTGGGCCCCACTCCCACAGTTTTGCCCATGGGAGCCCCTGTTCCCCGGCCTCGTGGTCCCCCACCGCCCCCTGGAGATGAAAACAGAGAGGTGAGACTGATGGTTTCTTCCTAGGGACAGGAGAGTGGTAGTTTAGAAGGGGACTATTTTTAGATTTTTACAGAAGGATTCTGGGAGAAGATGGGGGGACTTAAATTCCTGGGGGTGGTGGGGAGCCCTGCTTATTTAAACTATACTTAGAGTATGGCAGAGGGATTGGGGAGACATTACTGAGGCAGAGTCTTGGGGTCCCTCTGAGGGACACTGAACCTCACTGAGCCCAGTTGGTGTTGCACACACTCTGCTGCTTACATCACCTGGCCAGCAGCCTTTCTAGTCCAAAAGGTGGAAGTAGGCAGAAAAAGGACGCTGTGATTCATCTCTTCTGACTGGTTGTCTCTGGCAGATGGATGACCCCTCTGTGGGCCCCAAGATCCCCCAGGCTTTGGAGAAGATCCTGCAGCTGAAGGAGAGCCGCCAGGAAGAGATGAACTCTCAGCAGGGTGAGTGCCGGCTGTCCTGAGGCTGCAGCCACAGAACCTGGGGAAGCCAAGGCTGAGTCCTCATTCCTGTGTCCCTTCCCCAAGGAGAGTTTAGAGAGAGTCAGGCTCTTGGTAAAGGTGGGTTACTGTGATGCGTGCAGGGCACTGGTACCGTGAAGACTCATCACCACCTTCTTCCTTACAGAGGAAGAGGAAATGGAAACAGATGCTCGCTCGTCCCTGGGCCAGTCAGCATCAGAGACTGAGGAGGACACAGTATCCATATCTAAAAAGGAGGTAGGGTTGGAGCTGAGTCTGGAAGGAAAGGCAGGGGATGGGACTTGGGTACGAAAATAGCACAATTTGTAAGTGTTCAGTAAGTAATAGCTTCTATTTTGTGCCAATTTCTGCCTAAGCATCTTATAGATATTTTTTATTTAATTGCTTTGAGTCCCAAGTACTATGCATGCCTACATTTTACAGCTGAAAGAGCTGAGGTTCTGAGAGGCACAGTAATTCACCCAAAGGTACACAGCTTGTGAGTGGCAGAACTTTGGAGTCTGACTCCAAGGCCCCTTTACAACCACTTCCTGAGATGGCCTCCTTGGAAAAAGCCTGAGCGTTGAACTGTGGGGGACACTGGGGGCGGAGTTCATGGGTTGGGGTGCTGCCACCGTGCTTGTATTCTCTGACCCAGCTGGTTTTCCTCTTGACAGAAAAACCGAAAGCGTAGGAACCGAAAGAAGAAGAAAAAGCCCCAGCGAGTACGAGGGGTGTCCTCTGAGAGCTCTGGGGACCGAGAGAAAGACTCAACCCGGTCCCGTGGCTCTGACTCCCCAGCAGCTGATGTCGAGATTGAGTATGTGACTGAAGAACCAGAAATTTATGAGCCCAACTTTATCTTCTTTAAGAGGATCTTTGAAGCTTTTAAGGTACAAGGAGAGCACACTTGGAAGGGGCAGTGCCAAACAGGGAAGGGGCTCAGAGGTGGGTGAGAGGCAGGGAACAGGCATCTTTTCAGTGCTGGCTTTAGGAACTGGGAAGGGGCTCAGAGGGCAGGGGTTTCACTTTGTCTGCCTCCTCAGCTCACTGATGATGTGAAGAAGGAGAAAGAGAAGGAGCCAGAGAAACTTGACAAACTGGAGAACTCTGCAGCCCCCAAGAAGAAGGGCTTTGAGGAGGAGCACAAGGACAGTGATGATGACAGCAGTGATGATGAGCAGGTCAGGTCTGGCCCTCTTGGCGGAAAGCAGGGACTCTGGGCACAGGTGGCTGAGAGGCATCCAGAGAGGGACCATGGTGAACTCTTGAAGAGCTTCAGTGGCTTAAGGTTAGGGTGGGTTGGGCAGTTTCATTCACATCTGAGTCCTGCTCAAAAGAGGTGATTGTTCTGTTCTAGGAAAAGAAGCCAGAAGCCCCCAAGCTGTCCAAGAAGAAGTTGCGCCGAATGAACCGCTTCACTGTGGCTGAACTTAAGCAGGTGAGACCTGAGAGGATACTGCAGGCCCTGGAGCCCAGCTGGGAGACAACCTGGGAAGCCAGGGAGGTGACAGCTTTGAAGGAAGTGTTGTGGGTGATTTGGGTATGGGTCCTTTGAGGAAGAGGAATGGGAAGAAGAGCTTCAAACCTGACAAGCTAGGGCTTTTAACACACGCATTCCTGTGTGTTTTCCAGCTGGTGGCTCGGCCCGATGTCGTGGAGATGCACGATGTGACGGCGCAGGACCCTAAGCTCTTGGTCCATCTCAAGGCCACTCGGAACTCCGTGCCTGTGCCACGCCACTGGTGTTTTAAGCGCAAGTATCTGCAGGGCAAACGGGGCATTGAGAAGCCTCCCTTCGAACTGCCAGACTTCATCAAACGCACAGGCATCCAGGAGATGCGAGAGGCCCTGCAGGAGAAGGTGAGGTCCTGGCAGGGCTCACATCTGCCCTCGGATGTCCCCATCATTCACAGCAGAGTGCTTCAAAATGGGAACCTGGTTTGAAACCCACCTACCACCTACTTGTTACTTGTCTAATTATCCCTTTGTTTTCCTCCTCTGCTTTTCCTCTCCTCTGCCTTCACTTTGCCAGCTCACCTGGTGACTCGTTTCCCAGATGCACTTTGTGGCTACAGATTCATGGTGGTTGTGTAACTTCTTAAATTTTTTTTTTTTTTTTTTTTAAGACGGGGTCTTGCTCTGTCACCCAGGCTGGAGTATAGTGGTGCGATCTCTGCTCACTGTAACCTCCACCTCCTGGGTTCAAGCGATTCTCCTGCCTCAGCCTCCCAAGTAGCTGGGACTACAGGTGTATGCCACCACGCTTGGCTAATTTTTTTGTATTTTTAGTAGAGATGGGGTTTCACCGTGTTAGGATGGTCTTGATCTCCTGACCTCATGATACGCCCGCCTCAGCCTCCCAAAGTGCTGGATTTACAGGTGTGAACCACTGTGCCCAGCCATAACTTCTTAATTTTAAAGCTTTTAATTAAATGCTTTGAACTCAGGAGGTACAAAAGAACACGGGAGGTCTCTGCCTTTCAGAGAACTGATGAGATTCATCTTTGATGAGATGGTTTAATAACTAGTTATTGATACACACAGCTGAGGCTGATATGGTGTAGTCTATTTTTGTTCACTATGGATTATGTTTTGAAGGGTTTGAGCAGGAAGGATCTTGGTGACTTTCATGGTGAGATAATTGAGGCTTCTCTTGATCTCTTTTGGAGCTGGAAACTGGATTCTCTACACGAATTTGGTGAGTACTTGTTAAGGCTTGTCTTCTGCCATTCTCCACAGGAAGAACAGAAGACCATGAAGTCAAAAATGCGAGAGAAAGTTCGACCTAAAATGGGCAAGATTGACATTGACTACCAGAAACTACACGATGCCTTCTTCAAGTGGCAGACGAAGCCAAAGCTGACCATCCATGGGGACCTGTACTATGAGGTTTGAGAGGGGGCTGGGAGAGGCCAGTCTGGGCCTTGGGGTTGAGACTGTCTGGGGCTTTTTTTTTTTTTTTTTTTTTAAGATGGGGTCCCACCCTGTTATCCAGGCTGGAGTGTAGTGGAATGATCTGGGCTCACTGTAACCTCTCCCTCCTGGGCTCAAGCAGTTTTCTCCCATCTCAGCCCCTCAAGTAGCTGGGACCACAGGCACAGCATGCCTGGCCAATTTTTTGTATTTTTTGGTAGAGACAGAGTTTCGCTATGTTGTCCAGGCTGGTCTAGAACTCCTGAGCTCAAGCGATCTGCCCACCTCAGCCTTCCAAAGTGAACCACTGCACCTGACCCAGGAGGGCTTTTGAAGTGATTACAGTAGTTCCTCAGCCTTAGAATTGCCCTACCCTCGGATGAGATGGACTTTTAAAATGAGGTCCTTTTTGAAGGAGAGATGCAGACCTGGTGACTTCTTTCTCAGACTTTTCGTATTCTGTCTTTGAAATGATAATAGTTGGTGGTGGTTGGTTTAGGGATGGAGGGGCCAAGGGGCAGATGCTTTTAGGAAACTTTTAACACTGAGGGTGGTAGAAAAGTTGGTATTATTTTCTGATCCTTGAAATCATAGTCACCATGATGTCATGGAATTTATGAGGTAGAAGAATTAAATGCAGATTATCCCATTGAGTGCCCTCATTTTACAGATGAGAAGGTAGGTCCTAATGTTGGCTGTGTTCTCATAGTGGGTTATTGACAGCACTGGGAGTCTGGGCTTTTCCCCTCTGCCCTGGTTTTTATTCCTTCCCCTACTTTGGCCAGGGAAAGAAGTGATGAGAATCAGAGTGGGAGCCAGGTAGCCCTCAGTGGGATTTTCTATCCGATGTGGGTTAGGACTTCTCGCCTTTGTTTTCACATGCTCTTGCCATTTTGCTCCCACTAAGTGGCTGGGTCTACAATGCAGTATGCTCTGCTTTTCCCTCAGGGGAAGGAGTTCGAGACACGACTGAAGGAGAAGAAGCCAGGAGATCTGTCTGATGAGCTAAGGATTTCCTTGGGGATGCCAGTAGGACCAGTGAGTGTCAGTTAGCGGGCTGGGGAAGCAGTGAAGAGGGTGGGGATTGGGGCAGAAAGCAGAGACAAGGATAGGGTTTGGCAGATGGTATCCTGTTCTCTTTTTCCTGCAGAATGCCCACAAGGTCCCTCCCCCGTGGCTGATTGCCATGCAGCGATATGGACCACCCCCGTCGTATCCCAACCTGAAAATCCCTGGGCTGAACTCGCCCATCCCTGAGGTGAGCGTTGTCCTTTTGTTCAGTCTCTGCTGTCCCTGCTTTTGAACTGGAAGGTAATTTTTTTGTTTTCCTTCTCTGACTCCACCAGGTGTCTCTTTTTTATTGACACATCATATTTGTCATATACCATGTGTCTCTAGAAAAACAAAGAATGGTTTTTGTTTTTTAATAAACTGACATGCTCATCATAAAATAGTCAGAATTGACAAGTGCAAAAATGAAAGCAAATCACAATTTTACTGCTCAGAAATAGTCAAATTGACTGTTTGGTGAATGTGTTTCCAGCTATGTCTCTGATGACTATAAGAATGAACAGAGAAATAATTTTATCTCAGCCAGATGTGGTGTCTCACACTTGTAATCCTAGCACTTTGGAAGGCTGAAGTGGGAGGATCCCTTGGGGCCAGGAGTTCAAGACTAGCCTGAGGAACATAGTTAAGCCATATCTTTAGTGTTAAAAAAAGAAGCCTGGTTGCGGTGGCTCATGCCTGTAATCCCAGCACTTTAGGAGGCCAAGGAGGCTGGATCACAAGGTCAGGAGATCGAGACCATCCTGGCCAATATGGTGAAACCTTGTCTCTGCTAAAAATACAAAAAAATTAGCTGGATGTAGCATCACATGCCTGTTAGCTACTTGGGAGGCTGAGGCACGAGAATCGCTTGAACCCAGGAGGTTGAGGTTGCAGTCAGCTGAGATTGCGCCACTTCACTCCAGCGTGGTGAAAGAATAAGACTTCGTCTCAAAAAAAAAAATATTTTTTAACTTCAATCTGTCTCTCAGAAATAATTTTATCTCAGAAATGTCTGCAGATTTATTCTTATTTTAAAATAAGCATTAAAAAGAAAACAGACAAGAGTTGTTAAAGTAAAAAAGTAGTATTGTTAAACATTAGATAGAAATTTCTGCCCCTTAAGAGAAATAGATTCTGAACAAGCCAGCTTTCCAAAGTTAGAAATTGAATTCATTAAGAAACTCAGTAAGAAATTGAAGTCATTCGTATTTCACACAGATGAGAGGAAAGAAAAAGAAATTGAAGTAATGTTTTCAGCATACATATTTTGGTTTCAGCATACATATTTTGGTTTCAGACAGCAAAGGCTCTACCATGACAGAAGAGGCTATTAACATACTTTCTGCCTCCTGTTTCCTCATCCTGTTGCCTCCAGAGTTTAGTCGTTTATTAATTTTGCTTTCTAATGCTTTATAACATTTAATTTTATTCTGCACTCATAATTTCCACAGTTCTCAAGTGTCAGTTCTATACTTTCGAGTGTGACTTTTCTCTAGGACTTCAGAATTTCTTTGGCAGCTAAGGAGTAAACCGATTGTGCTGTCTTGCAGAGCTGTTCCTTTGGGTACCATGCTGGTGGCTGGGGCAAACCTCCAGTGGATGAGACTGGGAAACCGCTCTATGGGGACGTATTTGGAACCAATGCTGCTGAATTTCAGGTATGGGCCATGTACTGGCGGTCTGGTTTTGCTTAATGTCATGAAGGTTAGAGATTGTTGGTTTATAGCTTCATTATCAGGGAGTTGTGTGTGTTTTGAAACGTCAGTCTGAAAATGGGCATACATTTTCCTGAGATGTTAATGCAAGCCCCTCACTAGAATTTGAGCTCTAGGTAGGTAGGGATTATTGTCTGTGTGTTGACTTTTACACTCCTTCAGCTTAAAACAGCCTGGCACATGATAGGAACTTAGTAAACATTTGTTTAATGAATAAGTGATCTCTTTCAGACCAAGACTGAGGAAGAAGAGATTGATCGGACCCCTTGGGGGGAACTGGAACCATCTGATGAAGAATCCTCAGAAGAGGAGGAAGAGGAGGAAAGTGATGAAGACAAACCAGATGAGACAGGCTTTATCACCCCTGCAGACAGGTGGGGAAAGCAGAGTGCCTTTTGGAAGTGGCCTATGTTTGGTGGCCTTCTCTTTACTCCAGAGCTTGTCCCTCTCTTCACAGTGGCCTCATCACTCCTGGTGGCTTCTCATCAGTGCCTGCTGGAATGGAGACCCCTGAACTCATTGAGCTGAGGAAGAAGAAGATTGAGGAGGCGATGGATGGGTGAGGGTGCCAGACAGGGCAGAGAGGGGAAGACCTTCACTTCCCTTTGGCTGGCTGACTATTGTTCCTTTCTCCCCCATACCTTTTTAAACAATTATTGAACCAACTCTGCCACGCTCTACTCCAGGCAATGAGGAGTCGGCAGTTGAGGTAAACTGGAAATTAGAGAACAAGATACTTTCAGATGTGGATAAGGATGTTGAAGCAGAGGAAACTGGGTAATGGGATGGGGTGGCAGGGAGGCCTTTGGAAAGGTCTCATTGAGGAGGTGGTGCTTGAACTGAGACCTGAATGAACATTAGGAAAACGCCAGCTACCGGATGATCTAGGTCAGAAGTAACAGTAAGTGCAAGTAAGTGCAAAGGCCCTGAGACAGGCATGGGCTCATTTTGACACTCCACTTTTAGGTACTTAAGTGTGTAGTGTTGTTAAGTCTTCCTAAATGGAACCTTTTATCATGAAATGATCCTCTTTATCCATTCTGGTCTTTGTTCCCTTTTTCCTGTTTTTCTACCTTCTTTTGGATTACTTGAACATTTTTTATGATTCCATTTTATCTCCAGTGTTGGTTTATTAGCTGCGAGTTTTTGCTTTGCTATTTTATTGGTTGCTCTGGGATTTATTGTAGATCATATCTTTATCAAGAGATAAAGACCTTCTCTTAATGTTATACTGCTTCCAGGTAGTATTAAGAGCCTTTATAATATACTTCATTTTTCTTCTCCCAAGTTTTGTACTATATTGTTATATGGTTTACTTTTACATATGTTAGCAATCTGATACTATATAATTACTATTTTTGCTTAAATGGTCAATTATCTTTTAGGGAGGTTTAAATAAGAATCACGAATGAAACCATGTAGTTATCAGTTTTGTTTCTTTCATTTCTTTGTGTATATTCAGGTTTCTATCTGGTATCATTTTTCCTCTGTCTGAAGGGCCTCCTTTAAATGTTTCTTACCTGAGGGGGTGTGGTGTCTTAACACCTGTAATCTCAGCACTTTGGGAGAAGGCTGAGGCGGTAGAATTGCTAGAGTCCAGGAGTTTGAGACCAGCCTGGGCAACATAATGAGACCCATTTCTACAAAATATTAAAAAAACATTTCTTGTATTGTGGGTCTGCTGGTTTTTAATTTATTCAGTTTGGGCAGTCTTAAAAATTCTTTATTTGGCCTTCATTTTTTTTTTTTTGTTATGGAGTTTCGCTCTTGTTACCCAGGCTGGAGTGCAATGGCGCGATCTCGGCTCACCGCAACCTCCGCCTCCTGGGTTCAGGCAATTCTCCTGCCTCAGCCTCCTGAGTAGCTGGGATTACAGGCACGCACCACCATACCCAGCTGATTTTTTGTAGCTTTAGTAGAGACGGGGTTTCACCATGTTGACCAGGATGGTCTCGATCTCTTGACCTTGTGATCCACCCGCCTCGGCCTCCCAAAGTGCTGGGATTACAGGCTTGAGCCACCGTGCCCGGCCTTGGCCTTCATTTTTAAAAAGATCTTTGCCAGGTATAGAATTGTAGGTTGACAATTTTTTTTCTTTCAATACTTTTTTTTTTCTTTTTTGAGATGGAGTCTTGCTGTGTTGCCCAGGCTGAAGTGCAGTGGTGTGATCTCAGCTCACAGCAACCTCCGCCTCCTGGGTTCAAGTGATTCTCCTGCCTCAGCCTCCCGAGTAGCAGGGATTACATGCACATACCACCACACCCAGCTAATTTTTATATTTTTAGTAGGGATGGCATTTTGCCATGTTGGCCAGTCTGGTCTTGAGCTCCTGACCTCAAGTGATCTGCCTGCCTCGGCCTCCCAAACTGTTGGGATTATAGGTGAATGAGCCTTCATTTAGTACTTTTAAGATGTTGCTCCAGTGTTGTCTTTCTTGCATTGTTTCTGGTGAGAAATCTGCTGTCCTTCTTACCTTTGTTCTTGTGTACATAATGTGTCATTTTTGTTTGGCTATTTTTAAGATTGTATCGCTAGCGCTAACAATTTTGACTACAATGTGCCTTGGTGTAGCTTCTGAAGGTTTCTTTGCTTGGGGGTTTTTTAAGTATCTTAGATCTGGGTTTTTAGTTTTTATTAATTTGGGGAAAATTTTGATTATGATTTCTCCCAATATTTTCTCCGCTCCCTTCTCTTCTTTCCTTTGGGAACTCAAATTATTCCTCTGGTAGGTCTCTTGAAGTTGTCCCACTGCTCGCTGATGCTCTTAATTTTTATTATTTTTTAAAATTTATTTATTTTTTTGCTCTTAATTTTTAAAGAAATTCTTCTTTGTATTTCATTTTAGAAAATTTCTATTGCTATATGTTCAAGTTTACTATTTTTTCTTCTGTAATTTCTGATCCAACAGTAATTCCAAACAATGTAATTCTCCTTTCTAGACGTTTGATTTAGGGTTTTTAAAATCTATTCTTTCTTATTTAACTTTTTGAATGTGTGGAATGCAGTTATGATAATATTTAATTTTATTAATTTAATGTCATTTTAATTTTATTTTGAGATGGAGTCTTGCCCTGTTGCTTAGGCTGGAGTGCAATGGTGTGATCTCGGCTCACTGCAACCTCCGCCTCCCAGGTTCAAGCAATTCTTGTGCCTCAGCCTCCAGAATAACTGGGACTACAGGCATGTGCCACCACACCTGGCTAATTTTTTTTGTATTTTTAGTAGAAACAGAGTTTGCCATGTTAACCAGGCTATTCTTGAACTCCTAACCTCAGGTGATCCGCCTGCCTCGTCCTCCCAAAGTGCTGGGATTACAGGCATGAGCCACCACACCTGGCTATAACAACATTTTAATGTATTGTCCGCTAACTCTAACATGTGCCAGTTCTGGGTTGATTGCCATTAGCTGATTATTTTCTTCATTATGGATTGTGTTTTCCGACTCTTTTGCATGCCTGGACATTTTTTTTCTTTTTTTTTTTTTTGAGACAGGTTCTCACTGTGTTGCCCAGGCTGGTCTTGAATTTCTGGGCTCAAGCAATCCTCCTGCCTCAGCCTCCCAAAGTGCTGGGATTACAGGCATGAGCCACTGGGCATGTCCAGTGCCTGGTAATTTTTTATTGAATGCTAGGCTTTGTGAAATTTACCTTGTTGGGTCCATGGTATTTTTGTATTCCTGTACATTTTCTTCAACCTCATCCAAAAATAGTTATATGGAAATAGTTTGATCTTTTCAGGTCTTGTTTTTGGGGTTCCTGAGGCAGGATTGAAGCAGTCCTCCTCACTGTGAGACACAAGTACCTGTGTACTCTACCCACCATCCTGTGAATCAGGAGGTTTTTCCGTCTGGCTAGTGGGCGTTGCACTATTCCCAGTTCTGAGTGAGCAGCGGGTACTGTTACGAATCCTTCTGGGTGCTGCTTTCCCTGTCCTTGGTAGGCAGGTGCTGCCTGTGAACTCTTAATGCCTTCATCTCCCTGGACTTTTACCTTCATCCTCCCAACTGATGGAGTCCTCTGGGCTGTCCATGGGTCTCCCTTCTTTGTTCTGTGGCCTAGAAACTCTCAGTGCAGCATGCTGGGGCAGTTGAAGGGCTCATCACATTTGTTTCCTGTCTCACAGGACTCACTTATGTTTTGTTGCCCCATGTCTGGTGTCTTGAAGAAAACCACTGTGCCAGGCACGGTGGCTCACACCTATAATCCCAGCACTTTGGGAGGCCAAGGCGGGCCGATCACCTGGGGTTGGGAGTTCGAGACTAGCCCGACCAACAGAGAAACCCTGTCTCTACTAAAAATACAAAAATTAGCCGGGCTTGGTGGCACAGCTACTTGGGAGGCTGAGGCAGGAGAATCACATGATCCTGGGAGTCAGAGGTTGTGGTGGGCTAAGATTGCACCATTGCACTTCGTGGGCAACAAAAGTGAAACTCTGTCTCAAAAAAAACCAAAACACCATTTTATATATTTTGCCCATTTTTTGTTTGTTGCATGCAGGAGGGCATATCTGATTCTTGTTGCTCCTTGTCAGGAAGCAGAAGTCTCAAACTTTGCATATTCAAAGAAGAAAAAGAAGGGTACTGTGGACAGGGTATAGTGAGGAGGGCTTGGATAAGGGACCAGACTATGAACCCTTTACGTCATGGTAAGGAGTTTGGATTTTATTCAGATAATGGCCAGAAGCCTCAGAGGGTTTTAAGCAAAGGTCTGACGAGACCCGACTTCCATTTTAAGGCATTTACTCTGGCTCCTGTGTGGCGAATAGATTGTCACCTCTTCCAGTGGGAGAGATAGAGATGAGGGACATGGTCTGGGATGATAGTGGTAAATTTGCTCTTGTTCCTAGCGTAATTCTTGAAATTGGTGGTGAAACTGGCTGTGGATGTGGAAGGCCTGGAAGTGTGAACTATGTATATTAGAACTCCAGGCATGACATTCTTTGGGTGGGAACTGTTGTGGCCTGCTATCTTGCCAGCTTCTCTTTACCAAAGTTCTTTTGGAAACTTTCAGCATCTCTGACCTTTTGACCCTTCTATGCAGGTGGGAGTCCTGGTCTGTGATCCCCTAACTTGGTTCAAGGGGCCCCTTAGCTCCGTCTCTGTTCCCCGGAGCCAGCACTGTGCCACCCTCCCCCCTACACAATTCTTTTCTGTCATGGGCCTCCATGAACTGCGGAGGCTGCATCCCTGGGGAGCTCAGAAGCTCTCCAAGGCGCTGAGTGGTGGTGCCGCCTGTTTCTTTTGTTTCCGCTTCTGGAGACCCTTTTGTACCTTCCTTTGTGGGCCTGATCCCATTGTCCTTTGCAGAAGTGAGACACCTCAGCTGTTCACTGTGTTGCCAGAGAAGAGAACAGCCACTGTTGGGGGAGCCATGATGGGATCAACCCACATTTATGACATGTCCACGGTGAGTACCTGAAGGACACTGCTTTTGGAGGCTGAGAAAGGCAGCAGAAACTAGGGCCTCTGTGACTGTATTTGGAGATGACAAAGCCCTGATCCCCTTTCCAGGTTATGAGCCGGAAGGGCCCGGCTCCTGAGCTGCAAGGTGTGGAAGTGGCCCTGGCGCCTGAAGAGTTGGAGTTGGATCCTATGGCCATGACCCAGAAGTATGAGGAGCATGTGCGGGAACAGCAGGCTCAAGTGGAGAAGGAGGACTTCAGTGACATGGTGGCTGAGCATGCTGCCAAACAGAAGGTAGGCGCTTCTAGGGGGCTGGGCTGGGTGAGAGCCAGGGACCCTGGCCTGCCGTTTTCCAGTGGCATGGTGCCCTCTAGTGGTCAGAGTGAGGGTGGCCTCTGCTTGCTGCCCTGCACTTCCTTAGATTTGGAAATCTTAGAAATCTCCAGTGGGCTGCCCTTTTTAAGGACGATGATGGGGAGGAGCTCAGCCAAGTCTGAGAGGGCTCTGGAAGAGAATCCGGATTCAGCACCTTTCCCACAGACATCTATGTCTATGTCAGGCTGCCCACCCTTGTTTTGGGGGCCCAGGGGTGGTTCAGCCTGTTGTAATGTCTCTTTCTCCCATACAGCAAAAGAAACGGAAAGCTCAGCCCCAGGACAGCCGTGGGGGCAGCAAGAAATATAAGGAGT
The DNA here is from genome assembly GCF_001604975.1 of Cebus imitator. Lineage (NCBI taxonomy): Eukaryota > Metazoa > Chordata > Mammalia > Primates > Cebidae > Cebus > Cebus imitator. The sequence goes on along the minus strand of NW_016107417.1, from coordinate 2,419,366 downwards.
TCAAGTTTTAGGTCCCCTCACACTGGCCTTCCTTTTGGTCCTCCGTCTGGATGCCTGGGCTTCACAGAAGAGCCACCTCTCCCGCAATTCCCAAGGACTTGTCATTTCATGTTCTTATTTTAGACCTGTTTTGTAAATAAAGCTGTTTCCCAAGGAAAGAGATGAATATGTAACACTCCTGATCCTCCCTCATCTCCTTTTAGCCCCTTCTGCAAAAGGACTTAAAATAGCCTCTTTCTACAATCACTGGGCTGTCCCAGTAACCACGAACATGAACTGGGATCAGACGGTGCAGTTGACTGGTGGTGACGCCAACCCCGCGCTAAGATCTGTGTTTCACCACTGCCCTGCTTTGTAGGAAGGCTTGGGGGATGTACCTCTAGGTCTGGTTTGACCTTACTACTTTGTCCTTGGGGAATAAAAATAGCCAGCTTAGCGCCCTAGCACGGCTGAGGAAGTAACAGTAGGCTTGGGAAGTAGGCCAGGGCAGGCCTTCCCAACTGACCTTGTGGCCAGAAGTCCAGGCCCTTACCTGTTCGACAACATAGCTTAAAAGCTAAATTGTCTTGAGTCCTTGTGAGCCCTTCGGTTCAAGCAACAGTAGTCGCTGGGATTTGAGGTTTGTGTGTGGGATGGAGGGACTTGCTTTCTCCAGGTTCGAATCCCCTGGTCCTGGACAGTCTTTCTGACACACTGGAGCAGGCTGGACCACTGGCTCCCTTGGGCATTTGCCAGCCTGTGGGGAGGAGAGTCTGGCGGTGCTGTGGTGCTACTGTTGGTGTAAGTGCACCAGCGAGGCGCTCACTTGCTGGAGGTGATGGTTTGGGGGGGCGGTGGTGATCCAGATAGGATGTTGCAGCTATGCTAGGCCTTAGGAGGAATGGAATTTCAGAAATTTGGTAAGCAACAAAGCACTGGCACTCTGTAACGAAGGATTTTGGGGGTAGGGAAGCTGTAGGGAAAGAAGAGGAAGCTTGGCTCCAGATGGGCCCCGGCATAGCTTGAGAATTCACTCCTGCGAAGAACCTTATGGACTCCAGGTTCCTGAGCCCCCGACTGCTCTCAGGGCGGAAGCTTCTCGGATCACAGGCACCCGCAGTGGCGGCGGGCCCCGGGTCTCCGCCGACCGCTCCGTTTGCTGGCGCCGCAGGGCAGGGCCAAGTCGGCAGGCGGAGAGCAAGCTCCCCGGCGTAGGCTCCGCAGACTAGAGGGGCCGAGGCACGCTCCCGCAGCAACCCCCTCCCTGCCGGGACTGAGTCCCGGAAAAGCCGGGTTTCCGCTGACGGGGCCACGGTCGGCGGGGGCGGGGAGGGGAGGAGCGGGGGCCGACCGTCCGCGGATTTGAAGGCCTGGCCCGCGGGCGCGCGCCAGCCACAGACCCTCCCTCCCTCCCCCTTCCGCGGGAGCGAGGGTCGCGGGCCGCCGCACGCAGGGCGCGAGCGCGCCCGGCTCGGCCCCTGGGCTCTGGGTGGGGCCGCGCGGGCCAAGCTCCCCGCCCCCTCCCGGACACGCCCACCCGTGTCGGCCGCGCGAGCCGCAACAGGCAGCGGCGGGCGAGCGCGAGGCCCGCGCGCCTAGAGGCCCCGCGCGTGCGTGCAGCCCGCTGGCGGCTCGCGCTAGGGCAGGCGGGCTGAGGAGGCAGCCGAGCCCCTGCCGCCGCCGCCGCCGCCGCCGCCGCGGGGGAAACCTGGGAGCCCGCTCGGCGTCGCCTCGGTCTCCGTAACCCCCACACCCCCACCCCTGGCCGGGCCATGGCGGAACGCGGAGGGGCAGGCGGTGGTCCCGGAGGCGCCGGGGGTGGCTGCAGCCAGCGGGGCTCCGGGGTCACCCAGTCCCCTCAGCAGCCGCCGCCGCCGCAGCAGCAGCAGCCGCCGCAGCAGCCGACGCCCCCCAAGCTGGCCCAGGCCACCTCGTCGTCCTCGTCCACTTCGGCTGCGGCTGCCTCCTCCTCGTCCTCGTCTACATCCACCTCCATGGCCGTGGCGGTGGCTTCGGGCTCCGCGCCTCCCGGCGGCCCCGGGCCTGGCCGCACCCCCGCCCCGGTGCAGATGAACCTGTACGCCACCTGGGAGGTGGACCGGAGCTCGTCCAGCTGCGTGCCCAGGTGAGCGCCGGCGGGGTGCGGCGAGGCGCCGGGGGAGCGGGGTGGCCACCGGGGCCCAGCCCTTCCCTCCCCAGCGCCCAAGGGGTCTCCGCCTTCCATCCCCCCGACAGTCCCGCAGGCGGGCCTGGCTCCCGTCAGGCCTCCCGGGACTCCTGCCACGGGGACCTGCCCTCTCCTGGCAGCCCCACCTTCTGCCTAGGGCCGGGACCACCCTCTGGTCCTCCCTGAGGGACCTTTTGGCCTCGGCCCTGGGCTTTCTCCGGTTGGGCTGACCGAATCCGGCCTTCCTGGCCCGGAGTTTCCCCGAGTAAGTTACACTCCTGCCTTGCCGGCGCCGGGGGCTGTACATACATTACATGGATGTGGTATAGATCTGTTTTGATATTATTATTTCCCAATAGGCTCAGCATGTGCCAAACTCGATTGTCACCTCTTGCAGGTAAAGCTCATATAGTCACCCTAGGGGCTTCTCGTTAGCCTTTGGCACACATGTTGGTTTGAACTTCATGTTACACACGTTCTGTCCCAAGCGCTATGTATGCTCTTAGTTTTGGGGCCCTATTTAATGTGTCCTCAAGTGTATTTTTACTTCCCCTCCCCCACTAAAACTGGTCCCAGACTCTCCCAGCTCTGCAGGGCTCTATGAAATTTCTGCCTTGTTCCTAAATTCAATCCATTCCTCTGTCTGTTGGAACCATCTGGGGACTTTCCTTCCATTGGCAAAATAGGCCTGAGTTTGGGGATACTTTCTGTTTCTGTATTGGCAAGGCAGTCTGTCTCCAACTTTGGGGATAGTGTGCTGTATTTTACAGTTTACCACTTGAATAAGACAGCGTGTGGAGCTGGTTTCACCCAGAAAGCCCAGAGAAGTGCCTGGAGGTGTTCTTTTTTGTCACCTTACAGCTGAGTTGATTCTGTTGCCTTGAAGTCTTGGGCCTTCTCCTCACTGTTTGGTAGGCAGGCAGATGTGTAAGTCAGAGTTAGAAAGTGTTGCTGGCCTCCACCCTCAACTGCTTTCCTTTCCCCACTTTTATTCTGGAAAATATTTTATATATACCCTAGATAAGAATGATGAGAGTACATCTTACTGTTTCGCTCAGCTTAAGGAACATTAACTTAAGGAGCATTATCACTTCTGTTGAAGCTCTCAGGGTACCTCTTCCTGACCACCTCCCCTCTTCTCCCTACAAAGGTAAACACTATTTTGAATCGTGTTTATCATTTCTCTTTTTAGAAAAAAAATAGCTTTACTACATATATGCATCTCTAAACAATATTTTTTGTAGTTCTGAATGTTCTTGAAGTTTGTATAAATGCTGTCATTCTGTATGTGTTCTGTGACTTGATTGGTTTTTTCTTTTTTAAAAAATCAGCATTAGGTTTGTGAGAATCATCCATGTGGTATGTTAGCTGTAGTTTAAATATTTTCATGATGGGTAGTATTCTGTTGTATAATGAATATACCATAATTCTCTTGATGAATATGTAGGTTATTTCCTGTTTAACACCCACAGTAATGCATGCATTTCCCCCCAGGACTCCTAGTGCTCTTGTGCAGAAGTTTCTTTAGGTTGTGTTCATATGGAGGGATGTGATTGCTACTCACTCGTGGGGTATAGATCTGGGACTTCACTGGGCAAAGGTAGATTGTTTCCATATGCTCCTTCCACTGTGTTTCTGCTTCACTTGACAGATTTACACATTGTTTTTTTTCTCTGTTCTTTAGGGAAATCAGGAGCCACATTAGTTTAGTTTGCTGTGGCCAGATCCATAGCACAGCACCAAGCTCAAGCAAGAGTTGAATGTGTGATGGTGTTCCTTTCGTGATTCTAAGCAGGCCTCTTTCTTTCTATACAGGCCCATCTATTGCTGAAGTATTCTAACCCACCTCTTTCACACATAGAATTACCGTGTCCCTTCCTACATGGGTCCAGACTTGCCCATTCTTCCTTCACTTCCATGCCTGTGTTTGGTGATGTTTGCAGAGCTGCCTTCTCTAGCTTGTTAGGTTGAAAAGGTGCGAGCCGACTGGCAAGAAGCTGCAACAGAGGGGCACAGATGAAATCACAGACTGCTGTTGATGTTTGGTTTGCCCCTAGGTCTCTTGGTCACTGTAAAGTCCATGTGATAAATTATTAGCCCAAGACACACAGCCAGGCATCTTGATCAAATGTATAATTACTTTGCTAACTTGCTGTGAAAGGCTTAGGTGGGCTTGTTTTTGCTTTCTGGGAGCCTCGGGTTATGTCCTGTTTACTGACCAGCCCTTGAGCTTGTCCACTGTCCTGCTCTGACCTTGTTTTCCACCCATCACCCTTGTACCTCCTTACTCCTTGTGGAACACGTGTGCTCTTTGAGCATGCTGCAGGCTGGAATAACACACTGTGGGGAGAAAATGGCCCGCCATTGGTCTTTCCAATTATTAGAGTCATCTGTTTAATTTGAGGTCTCCTAGGTGTCCTTGTTCATGTCATTTAGAATATATTGGCGACGTGCAGCACTCTGTGGAGGGATTAATATTCTTGTCTCATGTAACTCAAATGGGACACCAATATATGAGATACATGCCCTTTAGAAATATAAACATGATTGTGGATTTAAGGTTAGGTGTGCATAAGAATGTCCTGGGATTTGGTCTCTTAGGGCAGAGATGAGGGGCTTGAACAGTACAGCATTAGGAAAGTCCTGCTGCTTTTCTTTATGCCTGTCAAAATATAACTTGCTTTTGAAAAAAATACCGTTTCCTGGCCAGGTGTGGTGGCTCATGCCTATAATTGCAGGACTTTGGGAGGCCGAGGCAGGCAGATCACAAGGTCAGGAGTTTGAGACCAGTCTGGCCAATATTGTGAAACCCCCCCACTCTACTAAACATACAAAAATAAACCGAGTGTGGTGGTGGGTGCCTGTAGTCCCAGCTACTTGGGAGGCTGAGGCAGGAGAATTGCCTAAATCTGGGAGGTGGAGGTTGCAGTTAGCAGTGGTGACAGAGCGAGACTCCGTGTCAAAAAAAAAAAAGGAAAAAATATCATTTTCTGTATTAGATATTTAAATAAAGAGCATTGTAGTTGTTCCTCAGGTAGGTGTCTGCTCTTAACATCTATTAAATTCCCCCAGAATACATAGTACTTTTGAAAAACTTTTATAGATGAATAACTTACCCCACAGCTGGTTTTAAAAGAACGAAATTGGGCCGGGCACGGTGGCTCATGCCTGTAATCCCAACACTTTGGGAGGCTGAGGCAGGTGGATCACCTAAGGTCAGGATTTCCAGACCAGCCTGACCAACATGGTGAAACCCTGTCTCTGCTAAGTACAAAAAGTTAGCTAGGCGTGGTGGTGGGCACCTGTAGTCCCAGCTACTTGGGAGGCTGAGACAAGAGAATTGCTTGAACCGGGGAGAGGGAGGTTGCAGTGAGTCGAGATTGCACTATTGCCCTCCAGCTTGGGCAAAGAGAGCAAAACTGTCATATGATTGCAGTGAGCAATCATAGCTCACTGCAGCCTCCAACTCCAGCTCAGTGATCCTCCAGACTCAGCCTCCCAAGTAGCTGGAACTGTAGGCATGTGCCACCACACCTGGCTAATTTTTTTGTAAAGACAGGGTCTCACTATGTTGCCCAGGCTGGTCTTGAACTCCTTGCTTCAAGCTGTCCTCTTACCTCAGACTCCCAAAGTGCTGAGATTACAGGTGTGAACCACTGTCACCAGCCTTTTACCAGCAGTTTGTTTGTTTTTTTTTTTTTTTGAGACGGAGTTTCGCTTTTGTTACCCCGGCTGGAGTGCAATGGCGCGATCTTGGTTCACTGCAACCTCTGCCTCCTGGGTTCAAGCAATTCTCCTGCCTCAGCCTCCCGAGTAGCTGGGACTACAGGCACGCGCCACCATGCCCAGCTAATTTTTGTATTTTTAGTAGAGACGGGGTTTCGCCTTGTTGACCAGGATGGTCTCGACCTCTTGACCTCGTGATCCACCCGCCTTGGCCTCCCAAAGTGCTGGGATTATAGACCAGCATTTTTTAAAAAGACAAAATAATTATTACATGTCCATGGTTAGAAATTTGAGCAGTATAGAAAGATGGAAAGCACAAACGAAAAGGCCCTCAGTCCGTCCATCTTCTTACTTCCCAGAGGTAATCACTATGGAATACAGTTGGCTTTTAAGATGCTGTTATAAGAAGGTAGATCTGCTATAGTACCTTTCTCCTTTATGAAATTCAAGCTTTAGAAGTTAGCATTATTTTCCCTCCATGCTAAGTAGTACTTCCTCCACTATGGTCCAGTATGGATGGACTGTGGTACAGGGTTATAGGGATGAGGTGGCATGCTGCTGATGTTAAAGGAAGGGTTTTAGAGCCTCATTGTTGATCCCTTCCCTTCAGTCTTTGTATGGTGAGGTTTCCCTGATCTTTTCTCTTTTTGTGTTGCTGTAAGTAGGAGAGACAGAAAAAATTATTAAGTTTTACAAGCATTCAAAATTTCTTCAGTGGCATAAAAGTTATTATTATTTTTGAGATAGAGTCTTGCTCTGTTGCCCAGGTTGGAGTCAGTGGCGCGATCTTGGCTCACTGCAATCTCTGCCTCCTGGGTTCAAGCAGTTCTCTGCCTCAGTCTCCTGAGTAGCTGGGATTATAGGTGCCTATCACCACACCCAGATAATTTTTGTATTTTTAGTAGAGATGGGGTTTCACCATCTTGGCCAGGCTGGTCTTGAACTCCTGACCTTGTGATCCTTCCACCTCAGCCTCCCAAAGTGCTGGGATTACAGGTATGAACCACCATGCCTGGCCAAAAGTGATTATTAAGAGATGAAATGTGCTCTGCTGTATCAGTTGCAAACTATATCCAAAGCCCCATTGCATACCCTTATGTATATGTGAACTTAGGGAAGGAGTTTGGCAGTTATCAGTAACGTTTGTCATTAGGCTACTTCTTTTTTTTTGAGATGGAGTCTCCCTCTGTCGCCCAGGCTGGAGTGCAGTAGTGTGATCTTGGTTCACTGCAACCTCTGCTTCCTGGATTCAGGTGATTCTCCTGCCTCAGCCTTCCCGAGTAACTGGGACTACAGGTGCACGCCACCACGCCCAGCTAATTTTTTTTTGTCTGTTTAGTAGAGACAAGGTTTCGCTCTGTTGGCCAGGCTGGTCTCGAACATTTGACCTCAGGTGATCTGCCCGCCTCGGCCTCTCAAAGTGCTGGAATTACAGACGTGAGCCACTGCACCTGGCCAGGCCACATTTTTTTAAAAAGTGGGTACTGAGGTCAAGCCTTAATGGACAAAAGTGTTGGAGCCAGAGGAGGTGGCTATAACTGAGTCAGCATGACTGGCCTGCAGTAGAAGTGTTACTTTCATGAAAACACTTGGGGGCAGTTGCCCCTTTAACCACAGAAGCACTAGACAAACCAAGATATACTACTCTGTCTTCTTACTATATCCTAGGACAAACTCTTCCATGCCTCAGTTTAGTTTTATTTTGTTTTGTTGTTGTTGTTGTTGTTTTTTGAGACATGGTCTCACTCTGTTACTCAGGTTGGAGCGCAGTGGCACAATCACACCTCATTGCAGCCTAGACCTCCTGAGCTCAAGCATTCCGTCCACCTCAGCCTCCCAAGTAGCTGGGTCCATAGGCACATGCCACCATGCCAGGCTGATTTTAAATTTTTTTGTAGAGATGGGATCTCACTGTGTTACCCAGGCTGGTCTCGAACTCCTGGGCTCAAGTGATCCTCCTGCCTCAGTCTCCCAAAGTACTGGGATACAGGCGTGAGCCACTGTGCCCAGCCAATGCTTAGTTTTTTCATACTTATGGGAATACTTTTACTTACCATCCATTCTTAGATGTGGATGAAATAGATATAAAACAGGATCTGTAGAAGCAAGGGAGAAAGCACTCCTTTAATTATAGGTGTAAAGTAAAGGTAATTGATCAAATAAGAGAGACCTGGTGAAATTTCTGTTACTACCCTACCATTAAAAGTCTTAAAAGTGTGTTTGTACCTTAGGAGATTTGAATTTCACATTGCGAGTGTTGTAATAGAATATTCTCTCTATCAGAGTAATAGTATCCATCGTCCCTGTGGAAGCTCAGATTCCTTGAGTTAGATAATGACTTTCACAGAGTCCATTTACGTGTATTGATTTACAGATCTTTTGGACGAATTAGCAGTTATGTGATTTCTTTCTAAACTAGTTTTTTAGTTTCTTAGCCAAGCCATTAAGTTGCCACTGTTGTTGTTGGTGCTGGCTTGAGGGCGGTGCAAGTCACAAAATGTTTGGGCTGTGTCTTTTCACTACCTCACCTCAGGAGACTTGTTCAGTTTGGACCTGGACTTTTTTTTTTTTTTTTTTGAGACTGAGTCTTGCCACCCAGGCTGGAGTGCAGTGGCATGATCTCAGCTCACTGCAACTTCCACCTGCCGGGATTCTTGTGCCTCGGCTTCCTGAGTAGCTGGGACTGCAGGCGCGTGCCGCCATACCCAGCTAATTTTTGTATTTTTAGTAGAGACGGGGTTTTCACCCTGTTGGCCAGGCTGGTTTTGAACTTCTGACCTCAAGTGATCCACCCGCCTTGGCCTCCCAAAGTTCTGGGATAGGCATGAGCCACCGCATCTGGACTGGCCACCTGGACTTGAAGATGTTGCTGTAGATGCCAGCATCCATCTACATGGTGTGTCAGCTGAAATTTGGTGTTGGCCTGGTTTGCACCTGTATTGTCACATTCCAGAAATTCCGTAGGAATCTAGGGTAGCTGTGGGAATGATTTGCCAGTGTTGGTCTTCTTCCAGCATAGGGTTTGGAGTGATATTCAGGGCTCTTGAGGAAAGTCAGAGTTTGGAGTTAGCCTTAGAACTTCTTTCAGAGGGCCATTGAACAAGCTGGGCAGGCTCTAGGTTAGCGAGCACTGATAGTGTCTTCTCTGTGGGCCTAGATGGAGGAATAGCTAGCTTCCAAAGGTTTTAGAGACCAAGATATGCACCAGCTATAGAGTGTTACCCCATATAGACGTTCACAGGGCAGTTGACTGGACCTGTGTTCCCCTTTACCTCATTAGAAACCATGGCTTTGGTCACAGTTCAGGAATCACCACTTAGGCAGACCTGTACCCTGCCTCTTGGCCTTGGGAAACTCAGTAGAACAGACAACTACCCAATGAAACACATCTGGAAAACGTATAGAAAATAGTTTGTTAAAACATTTCAAGGCTGGGTATGGTGGCTCACGCCTCTTCACTTAGCACTTTGGGAGGCTGAGGCGGAAGGATCACTTGAGTCCAGGAGTTCCGGACCAGCCTGGACAACATGGCAACCTTGTCTCCACAAAAAATAAACAAAATTAGCCAGGTGTGGTGGTGTGCACCTGTGGTCCCAGCTACTCAGGAGGCTAAGGTAGGAGGAGCACTTGAGCTCAGGATGTCGAGGCTTCAGTGAGCCATGATCTCACCCCCGCACTGTAGCCTGGGCGACAGAGCAAGACCCTGTCTCAAACAAAAAAACGGTTGAATGGAGAATGTTCTAAACCATTACTTTCCTTGTGTTGAGGTAGATGGTGAGGCATAGATGATAAAATAGTGTTGATGGCAAGTTTGTTTATTTAATTTTTTTGCAGATCCTTTTAGACCGTAAGGTGTTTGTTTGTTTGTTTGTTTGGAGACAGTCTTGCTCTGTTGCCCAGGCTAGAGTGCAGTGGCGAGATCTTGGCTCACTGCAACCTTTGCCTCCTGGGTTCAAGCAATTCTCTTGCCTTAGCCTCCTGAGTAGCTGGGACTACAGGTGCACGCCACCACACCTGGATATTTTTTTTTTTTTTTTTTTTTTTTTTTTTTTTTAGTAGAGATGGGGTTTCACTGTGTTGCCCAGGCTGGCCGTGAACTCCTGGGCTCAGCTCAGGTAATTCTCCTGCCTCGGCCTCCAAAGTACTGGGATTATAGATGTGCGCCACTGCACCTGGCCAGTATATTGTTGTTGTTGTTGTTTGTTTGTTTTGAGTCAAGAGTTTCGCTTTTGTCACCCAGGCTGGAGTGCAATGGCATGGTCTTGGCTCACTGCAACCTCTGCCTCCCAGGTTCAAGCAGTTCTCCTGCCTCAGCCTCCCAAGTAGCTGGGATTACAGGTGTATACCACCACGCCTGGCTAACTTTGTATTTTTAGTAGAGACAGGGTTTCACCATGTTGGCCAGGCTGGTGTCGAACTCCTGACCTCAGGTGATTTGCCTGTCTTGGCCTCCCAAAGTGCAGGGATTACGGGTGTGAGCCACCGTGCCTGGCCAACTCTAAGGTTTTTAAGGTACAACAAAGGTTAGAATATTTGAGTTTAGTTCTAGCTTTCAACAATTTTTCTGAATCCCAAATATTGTTCTTCCTCTTTTCTCCTTGTGAGTAATGATCTGTGTCAACTCCCAGATACACCTGGGTTGCCTTCATCCTTTCAGCACTTTCAGTACTTTTCATTTTGTGAATATAATGGTACCCACAAGTCATTTTGGCAAAACACTTTTTAGAACTGTATGCGTCTTAGAAATTGCACTGTGGGTAATTTGCCATGTATGTTTTTTAGTGACCTGATGTAAATATAGGTAGATGTGAAAGGAATGACACCTTAAAACTTGTTCCCTGCTATGCCACCTGTTCCCTTCTTTGTAGTCTGTGTAACTCCTTCAAATAACTCTCAAAACCTTATTGTGAATAGGATTTCCCCCAGCTAACATTTTGGGTATGATTGGCATGTTAATTATCTCTGAGGGATTTTAGACTGGTTATTTTGTTTTTGTTTCTGGGACAGGCTCTCACTCTGTTGCTCCAGCTGGAGTGCGGTGGTGTGAACACAGCTCGATCTGTAGCCTAACTCCCTGGGTTCAAGTGATCCTCCTGCCTTAGCCTCCCAAGTACCTGGGACCACAGGCAGATGCCAACATGCCCTGCTAACTTATTAATTTTTTGCAGAGACAAGGTCCCACTATGCTGCCCAGTCTGGCCTCCAACCCCTGGGCTCAAGAGATCCTCCTGCCTCCGCCTCCCATAGTGCTGGGATTACAGGCATAAGCCATTGCAGCTGGGCTAGACTGGTTATTGTGCTTAGATATCGGATGGTGCTTTTTCTTTTCAGTTGTTTTTTTTTCTTTTTGAGCACAGAGTCTTGTTTTGTTGCCCAGGCTGGAGTGCAGTGGCGAGATCTTGGCTCACTGCAAGCTCTGCCTCCCAGGTTCAAGCGATTCTCCTGCCTCCACCTCCCAAATAGCTGGTATCATAGGTGCATACCACCAAGCCTGACTAATTTTTGTACTTTTAGTGGAGAGTGGATTTCACCATGATGGCCAGGCTGGTCTTGAACTCCTGACCTCCAGCCCACCTCAGCCTCCCAAAGTCCTGGGATTATTGGCATGAGCACCACACCAGCCTCTTTTCAGTTGTTTTCTGAAACATTGTGTTTGTGTGTGTGTATGTACACTTCTGTAAATGTTTGTGAGTTTTCTTTTGTTTCTCTTGGTAGGTGAGACATTCTTTATAGCAGTTTTTTTTGTTTGTTTGTTTGTTTTTAAATAGTTTATTGCTGGGAAAAGGTCTGGATTAAAAAAATGTTTGGGTAAAAAAAATGTTTAGAACACACAAAGGCTAGGGGCATCAGTCATCATTTACTGATCCCTTCTCACCAATCTTTTCCTGCCTCTTATATACAAATGCCTAATGGCTTCGGGGTTTAGAGAGTAGCTTTTCCCTTCTGTTTTTCTGTTTTACAGTACCTCTGAAACACACTGCATTATAATTCCTCCCAACTTGTGCCACCCTAGTCTTTCCCAGAAAGTAACCCCTAGTGGCAGTTTAGAGTGAAATGAAAATCAGAACTTGTCACACCCCCTCTATAATCTTCCAGTTCATTCATTCAGCAAAAGCCTATAAACCAGCTGATGTGTGCCACAAACAAAATCCTTGATCTCATGAAGGCCACATTCTAGTGGGTGAAGATAAGAGACACCATCCAATAACTTTCCATCATACTTAAAAAGGATCCCCTTTTCATGCCTCAGGAGATGCTAAACATGTCAGAAGCCCCTTCCCATGTCTTCGACCTCACCTCTGCATTCTCCCCTTGCTGCCAGGTGGTGGGTCACACCCACCTTAGGGCTTTTGCACTTATTCATTGAGCATTTATAAACTAATTAACTAAAAGTACAAGATTATTTCTGGTAATGGCGAGCAGTTGTGAAGCAGCTTTATAAACTCCCAGAAGGGATTGAGCAGGTGAGGACAGCCTTCCAAGGTGGCAGGTCTGCAAAGAGCTGAATGATACCCAGGAGCCAGTCTCAGTGATCCAATTGCTTTTGCACTTGCTGTTCCCTCTACCTGTGATACTGTTTCCCTGGATCCTTGGATTACTGAGACTGCCACCTTGGAAGGCTGTCCTCACCTGCTCAGCCCCTTCTGGGAGTTTATAAAGCTGCTTCACAACTGCTCGCCATTACCAGAAATAATCTTGTTCTTTTAGTTAGTTAGATTATAGATGCTCAATAAATGTATTTGTCAAATCAGTGACACTGATTTTCCTATACTGTGTTTATAATGTTTATTGAATGACTGTCTTTTATACACAATTCATCTATTCACCAAATATTTACTGAGTATTTCTATGTGCCAAACACTGATCTATGCTCTGGAGAAGCAGCAGTAGACAGGCTGACAAAGCCCATTCTCTCCAAAAGTGTACATTCTGGTGAGGTGACAGATGAGAAACAGTTATATCATTATATCTATGATAAATGGTTAGATAGCAAGTAGGGTCACAAAGAAAAGTATGGTAGGGAGCTGAGCATTGGGGGGAAGGCTGTCCTAGTCAGGGAGGGCCTCTGGTAAGATGACAGTTGAGCTGATGCTCACTACAGTGAAGCTGATGACCTGGGCCTTTCCTGTGTGCCTTATAACCTCCAGAGGCAGGTGCTAAGATCCCTTTTCTCACAAGGAAAAATTGAGGCCCAGTGAGGTGAAGGCATTTTTTTAAGAATACACAGTTTAAAAGTGGGTAGGGCTGGTATTTGTCTCATGACTCACGGTTGCTGGACACCAGAGCTGTTTCTGTGTTTAAACCTGGTCCCCTAAACTGTGTCTGGTTCTCATAGTTGACAAATAATATTTAATGTCTTATTCTTTGCCAGTTGGAATTACAGAACGCTGCTCAATTTCCATCATAGACAGTGAGAGCTATGTGGCGTAGTGGCTGTGAGTGTGGGTTCTGGAGCCAGTAAGGTCAGATTTGACTATTTGAGTGACTCTGGACAAGTTTTTAACCTCTATTATGCTTTATTTTTTTTTTCCATCTGTAAATGGACATAATAATTGTCCCTGCTGGGTGTGGTGGCTCACATTTATAACCCCAACAATTTGGGAGGCTGAGGTGGAAGGATTGCTTGAGCCAGGAGTTTAAGACCAGCCTGGGCAGCATAGGGAGACCCCGTCTGTACAAAAAATAGAAAAAAAATTAACTGGGCTTGGTGGCACATGCCTATGATCCCAGCTACTTTGGAGGCTGAGTCTGGAGGATTGCTTGAGCTCAGGAAGTTGAGAATGCAGTGAGCTGTGTTACATCACTGCACTCCAGCCTGAGTGACAGAGGGAGACCCTGTCTC
>NW_016107417.1:2403959-2405621 GCF_001604975.1 Cebus imitator | reverse complement strand
CAGTTCTTGGCAGACTTCAGTGAATTAGGATTTGTAAAGCTCTAAGTCTCCTACCTGACAGATAAAAATGCTTAAGAAATAACATTTTTTAAAATTAAATAATTAATTAATTTTTAATTGCATTTTAGGTTTTGGGGTACATGTGAAGAACATGTAAGATTGTTGCATAGGTACACACATGGCAGTGTGGTTTGCTGCCTTCCTTCCCATCACCTATATCTGGCATTTCTCCCCACGTTATCCCTCCCCAACTCCCCACCCCCCCACTGTCCTTCCCCTATTCCCACCCCCACAGACCCTAGTGTGTGATGCTGCCCTCCCTATGTCCATGTGTTCTCATTGTTCAACACCCGACTATGAGTGAGAACATTCGGTGTTTGATTTTCTGTTCCTGTGTCAGTTTGCTGAGAATGATGGTTTCCAGGTTCATCCATGTCCCTACAAAGGACACAAACTCATTGAGTAAACATACTTTCTTTCCAGAATTAGGGTAATATTCAGATTTCCTCAGTGGGACCATCACAAGTTCTTGGGTTCACCTTAGGTACATATCCTGCCAAACTCCAGACTTATTAGACTACAAAGTCAAAGCAAAATATTTTGGTTCTCTGAAGCAGTGGCTGGGTCAGGATCCTGTTTCTACATCCTGCCAGCTTATATGAACGGAAGAGATGGTGCAGGCTCCGCCTGCAAACCACAGCTTTGTTTTGAGCCAGCTTGACTTGACAGCTTCCCTATTTTACCTGCTGACTTCTTTAGCCCTGGTTTGGCAGCCAGAAGAGCAACTGAACCGGTTTATAGCTTGCCACTTAGCACCAATGAAAACTGAGCAACTCCTAGGAAAATGAAGGTTTAACTGAGCAACTTCTAGGAAAATGGGGGTTTAACTGAGCAACTCCAAGGAAAATGAGGGTTTAATTGAGCAACCCCTAGGAAAATGAGGGTTTAAATGTAGTTTTTTTTTTTCCTCTTGTCTTTTTAAGTTTGCCTTTTTATGTGTCAAACTGTAGAAGAACTACATTCCGTCCGGGCACAGTGGCTCATGCCTGTAATCTCAGCACTTTGGGAGGCCGAGGCAGGTGGATCAGGAGGTCAGAAGTTCAAGACCAGCCTGGCCAAGATGGTGAAACCCATTTTTAGCCTATTGTTTAATAAAATTATGTCCTCAGAGTTTTTAGTCTCTACGAAAAATACAAAAATTAGCCGGGCATGGTGGCAAGCACCTGTAATCCCAGCTACTTGGGAGGCTGAGGCAGGAGACTTGCTTGAACCTGGCAGAGGTTGCAGTGAGCCAAGATCATGCCATTGTACTCCAACCTGGGCAACAGAGTGAGACTTCATCAAAAAAGAGAAAAACTACATTCTACTTTTATAGGAAGAACATGATAATACATTTGTGGTCTCTTCTGAAACTTATAGATCTTTGGGTGTATGTTCATTTTCAACTTTAATAAGCATCAGGACTTTATTTTTCCATTTTGATTGGAAATCTACAATTATATTTACTTGTTTCTGGTTCTTTTTAAAGAATATAAAACACAGATTAACATTTCCTTGAATCTGGATCTTAATGATGAATGGCTTCTCATAGTAAATATCAGGGCTTAATGAAGAGTGTAGACTGGTACATGGGGCACAACTGGTTTCTTTCTTTCTTTCTTT
>NW_016107417.1:2393461-2403928 GCF_001604975.1 Cebus imitator | reverse complement strand
TTTTTTGAGGCAGCTTTATCCTGTCCCCCAGCCTGGAGTGCAGTGGTACAGTCATAGTTCACTGCAGCCTCGAACTCCTGGGCAAAAGTGATCCTCCGACCTCAGTCTTCCATGTAGAGATGGGGTTTTGCCATTTTGCCCTGGACTCAAGCAACCTCAGCTTCCCAAAGTGTTGGGATTACAGGCATGAACCACCATCCCTGGCTGCCTTTTTTTTTTTTTTTAAAAAAAAAACCTCATTTGTTATGATAGATAAAATGTTTGTAAAATGTTTGAGCATCAGACCAGGCACTGGGGCTCACGCCTGTAATCCCAGCATTTTGGGAGGCCAAGATGAGTGGATTACCTGAGATCAGGAGTTCGAGACCAGCCTGGCCAACATGGTGAAATCCTTCTACTAAAAATACAAAAAAAATTAGCCAGGTGTGGTGGCTGGTGCCTGTAATCCCAGGTACTCGGGAGGCTGAGGCAGGAGAATCGCCTGAACCTGGGAGGCAGAGGTTTCAGGGAGCCAGGATTATGCCACTGCACTCCAGCCTGGGCAACAAGAGCGAAACTTCATCTCAAAAAATGAAATAAAATGTTTGAGCATCTATATTCGTAAAACATAGATCCTTCACATCTTTGAGGAGTGTCAGTGAAACTGAATATGATGGTGTAATATTTGTAGTGCAGTCGCTGTCATATTAGCCACCTTTTATGTTGTCTTCACAAGCAGGTTTTTATTTGGTGCTTTCAATCACAGGCGATGGAATGGGGCAGTGTAACATGCCTTAAGTCCATTATTTATAAAATTATGTCCTCAGAGTTAAAATATGTGGAAAGTAGTTGACAGCATTCTGTCATCTCTCCCATGTACTGTTTTGCTGTGGATGAAAATGAATAAGCAACTCTGGAAACCAAGGTCCTCTGGGAACATAAAAAGTCCTGCGGCTATTAATGGATTTAATTGTATTTCCTCTCCGCCACCAAGATGTGCGATAAATTGTTTATGCCCTTGCTGTTAGTGGGGAGAATTGTTCATTAAATGCATGTAATATCATTATGGTTTTGTTTTTATTACTTGTAGATAGTCTTATCTCTCCTTTTAAAAAAATATAAAAAGAATGCCTGTAATTATTAAACATTGGCCATTAATCCCTTTGGTTGACTTTTCCGTCCGTGGAGAAAAAGGAAAGTATCATCTCACTGGGGAAGCATGGAAATGAGACCATGGAAATGGGACATGGTCTCCTACATCTAAGATTTGGCAGAAGGTTGGTTTGGTAAGCTTTGGATTTGGGCCAAATGATATATTTACTTAGGTTCCAGAAGGGCCTGGTTCTAAGGCAGCCACACTGATAAAAGAATGCCTCGTATCAAGCGTGGAGAGGCTTCATTGTATTTAAATACACTTAAGAGGACAGTTATAGAAGAATGACTGTTTAGGACTGTGGCTCTATTTTCTTGTCATTTAGGTATTTCTGCAAATTACAATAAATGTGGAGGAAAAAAGTCAGCCAATTGCTATAAGTCTCTTTAAAACCATATGCCAGAAATGCTTTAACATTAAAGGTTGATTTCTCACTTGGCTTTACCCCACCATGTGGGTTTGGATAAGTCTTTGTAACTTCCTGCACATACCTCTACTGTTTCTTCATTTAGTCAAAAGATACTTATTAAGCATACATTACAGACCAGTCACTGCTTGGATACTGAGGAGAGAGCAATGAACAAAACAAACAGAAATTCCAGCTCTTGTGGAGCTTACCTTCTGGGGCCAGGGTAGGCAGCAGGTAGTAACAAGTGAGTGAGCAAATATTAGGGTGTGCTGGACAAGAAAAAATGGGATAAGTGGGTGGAGGGAGGAGGTCATGGTTTTAAACAAGGTGGTCTAGAGATACCTCAGAAGGCGAGCCAGCCACATGGAACACACATTTAGGCAGACTGGGCAAATTTTATGGGATGAGGCCTCCCAGTAGAGGGAACAAGAAGTATTGCAGGTTCCAGAGGATCCAGGAGGCCAGTGTGGCTGGAGCCAGGTGAATTAGAGAGAGAGTGTAATAGATAAAGTCAAAGAGGTAAAAGGGGGAAGGTCTCACAAGCCAGATCTGTAAGACTCTGGCTTTGACCTTGAGTGAAATGAGAAGTCATTAGGCTTTTGAGGCAGCGAAGAGGCGTGATGATCACTTCCACCCTAAAAGAACCACTGACCACTGTGTGTGGCCTGTAAAGAAAGGCTGGGGTGGAAGCAGGGAGTCGGGTCGGTGGGGGCTGCTGTGATCATCTAGGTGGGAGCTGATGCTGGCTTGGCCAAGATGGTGGAGGTAGAGATGAGAAAGTGGAGGGAGCCTGAGTATATGTGAAGGCTAAAGAGTTTGCTTATGATCGGATTTGAGGTATGACAGAACAAAAGGATTCAAGGATGACACCAGTATTTCATTTAACTTCTTTGTGTCTGTTTCTGTTTGTTTTGTTTTAAAATAATTATTGTCATCCCTTTATCTTAGCAACTTTCTTTGAAAACAAGACCTGTGTAACAGAGCTCTTGAGGGAGTTTTTTTGTGTCCACTTTTGCCATTTATAATTAATTGGAAATAAAATTTCTCGGAAATTTACTGGGTGATGTAATAATCCATAGGTTGGCACTTGATTGTTTTAAAAACCTGGATGAGTTCTTATGCTTTAGGCCACAGTGATGCTGTGGGAGTGACTGAGTCTCAATATGCCTAATTTTCTGCTGCTGTGTTTGCTCTGTCAGATGTCCCCTCTGCAATCCTTACTTATTTGATGTTGTCCAAAGAGGGAGATTGCAGAAGCCATTAATAACTGTAGCCCCATAGCTTTTGTTGCTAACCCAGCAAAATAGAAGAGTCCAAAACATCATGGTTTTTTCTTTTTTAACATTTTTTTCTTTTTCTAATGTAACTATAAGAGTTTTTTCCTTTTTTAAATGACTGGTTTGCTGTATCAGACAGCCTGTCTGCGCTTCCTAGGAGCTTCTCTGTAAGGAGGAATACTGTTGCAGAATGATCTAATTTGTGTAATCTTGAAGGTGGAGCTATTTTTGAAAGAGAACAGAAAAATAATGGAGCCCTTTGCTCGAGATTGCCAAACTGGATCTTACTGTTTTAAAAGGCAAAGGACTCAGTTAGAGCTTGTAGTTTGAACTCCTGTTTCCCTCTCACTCTGCTCATTATGTCTAGATCAAATTTATGATAGATATACTTCGATAATTACTCTTGAAAATGACAGCTGGGTTTTCATTTATTTTGTTCATTCTTTTACATTTTAGATAAGTGTATTATTCAACTTGTGATTTTGATGAGGTGAGTGGTATAAAAGAACAGTACTAAGTTTAGGAATTAGAATTCTCTTTTCAGTTCTTACAATAGACTGATGTTGTGTAACTAGTTCTCAACCCTGTCAGACCCTATGACTACCTTTAATATCCTGAAATAAAATTCCCAGATAAAATCCACTGACATGTCTACAAAGTCTTAACTGTAATATGAAAGGGGAAAAAAAAAGGAATGTTATGGTAATAAAATATGTATATCTGTATGTAAATTCTCAGAAGACAAATGTAAATGCTCATAGCACATTGGAAACCAGAGCCGTCAGGTTCTTGTGGGTACACATGGCTTTATCTTTGTGAGTATGACACCTATAAATAGAGGCCAATACAGATGTATCGTGTTGGTGACTCAGATATGTAGCAGTGCCATTGGTGATAGGATTTTCTAAGATGGTAAATTAAATCTTCATAAAGTTCTACACAAAACAAAATACAATCTTGTCCTTTTTTATATAATAGTTAAATTCCTGGAAAATTTAGTGTATATTTAGTGGTGAAAAAGTGCTTATGATTTCTTTGTAAGATCTCTTTAGGTCTAGGCTGAAATAGTTATAAACTGCTTTTTACTTAGATGATGTGTCTGGCAGGGCCAAAGGAATATTTGTTACGAACCTTATGAAGCTTAAGTTTCAGGGCCCTGTACATGCACAGGCTACTTCCAGGGCACTATACCTAATTAGAAAAACAGAAGTGAAAACGCCTTTTTTTCCCCCTTGAGACGGCCTCATTCTGTCTCCCAGGTTGGAGCGCAGTGGCTCGATCTCAGCTCATGGCAACCTCCGCCTCCCAGGCTCAAGTGATTCTCGTGCCTCAGCCTCCTGAGTAGCTGGGACTATAGGTGCACACCACCACACCTGGCCAGTTTTTAAATTTTTTGGTAGAGATGGGGTTTCACCAAGTTGGCCAGGCTGATCTCGAACTCCTGACCTCAAGTCATCCACCTGCCTCTGCCTCCCAAAGTGCTGAGGTTACAGGTGTGGGTCGGCCAAAAACACCTTTTGAGCACATGTTTTCAGGGCCTGCTGAGGCTGTGTCATGGAAAAAAAAAAACAAAAAACCTTTTGTTTGAAATGTCATGTACACTCAGAAAAGGACATATATAATAAGTGCAACTTGATAAATTTTCATAAACTGAACATACATAACCAGCACTCACATCAAGAAACAACATTACCAAGTCCCCAGAGCATTACCATGCCCCCTTCTAATACCACCCTTCCCACTCCACCAACAATAACTAGTTTCCTAACTTCTAACAGCATGTATTAGTTTTGCCTGTGTTTGTACTTAATACAGTGGATCAAATACAAAAGAACACCTGTGTTTTTTTGTTTTGTTTTCTTTTGTTTTGTTTTGAGACAGAGTCTTGCTCCGTTACCCAGGCTGTAGTATAGTGGCATGATCTCGGCTCACTGCAACCTCCGCTTCCTGGGTTCAAGCAATTCTCCTGCCTCAGCTTCCAGAGTGGCTGGGATTACGGGCATGCACCACCATGCACCGCTAATTTTTTATATTTTAGTAGAGGAAGGGTTTCACCATATTGGCCAGGCTGGTCTCGAATGCCTGACCTCAGGTGATCCACCTGCCTCGGTCTCCCACAGTGCTGGGATTACAGGTGTGAGCCACCGTTCCCAGCCAAGAACACTTGTATCTAACTTCTGCTGCTCAACATTATGTTTATGTGATGCGGACGCAACTCCTTGTTGCATGGAGTTGTAGTGAATGCTTTCTTTTTGCTATGTAGTACTGTATTCCATGGTGTGAGTATATTGCAGTTTGTGTAACCAGTCTGCTTTTGATAACCATATGGGAGATTTCCAGTTTGGGCTATGCTGAATAGTGCTACCGTGGGCATTCTTACACCTGCTTGTTGTAGACTAAAGCACTCATTTCTCTGAAGTATGTACCCAGGAGTCAGATTGCTGGATTGTGGGGCATGTGGATAGTATATTCAGCTGAGCAATATATGAAAGTTCCTGTTACTGCACATCTCCACCAACAATTGTTTTCGTTTATTTTGCCTTTTTCTTTTCTTTTTTTTAATTCTGCACTTATTGGTAAGATATTTGCACTGTTTTGCCTTTTTCAAGGCAAAGAATTGGGCTGGAGTAAAATGGTTTCACCTATGGCTTTAATTTGCATTTTCCTGACAACGTTGAGCACCTTTTCATATATTTTTTGGCCATCTGGGTATCCTCTTTTATGAACTGTCTGTTCAGGTCAGTTGCGCATTTATCTATTTTGGTTGTCTCTCTGTTTCTTATTTACCTTTGGGAGTTCTTTTTTTCTTTTTTTTGAGATGGAGGCTCACTCTGTTGCTCAGGCTACAGTGCAGTGGTGCAATCTTAGCTCATTGCAGCCCCTGCCTCCCAGGTTCAAGCGATTCTCCCTCCTCAGCCCCCTGAGTAGCTGGGATTACAGACATGCACCACTATGCCTGGGCAATTTTTATATTTTTAGTAGAGATGGGGTTTCACCATGTTGGTCAGGCTTGTCTCAAACTCCTGACCTTGTGATCCACCCGCCTGAGCCTCCCAAAGTGCTGGGATTACAGGTATGAGCCACTGTGCCCAGCAAGGAGTTCTTTGTCTCAAAAATATCTTCTTTGTGGGTTGCTTTTTTACTCTTTATTTATTATATGGCATGATATCATCAAGCAACCCTTTCACTCTTTTAATGATGTCTTTTGATGAACAGAAATTAATATAGTTCAATTCATCAATTTTTGCCTTTGTTTAGTGCCGTTTATGTTCTATTTAAGAAATTTTTGCCTACTTCAAGATCATGAAGATGTCCTCTAATGTTTTCTTCTAAAAGTTGTATTGTGTACCTTCCACAATTAGAGTTCCAGTCCATCTGAAATTGGTATGTGGTATGAGATGTGGGTTAATACACATTTCCCCTGATATAAGTACTCAACCCTGAACCATTTATTTACAAGGTCATCCTTTTCCCACTGCACTGTATTATCACCTTGATCATAAGTGCCTTGACATTTTACATGTGGTTCTTTTTTTTTTTTTTTTTTTTTTGGCCTTAAACTGAGGTAAGTTTTGTTTGTTTGTTTTTTTAAATATGGGGTTTTACCATGTTGGTCAGGCTGGTCTTGAATTCCCGACGTCAGGTAATCCGCCCGCCTCAGCCTCCCAGAGTGCTGGGATTACAGGTGTGAGCCACCATGGCCGGCCTTTACAGGTGGTTCTAATTTTAGACTTTCTATTCTGTACCATTGGTCAGTCTGTCCATCCTTGCATCAGTGTCGCTGTGTCTCAGTGACTGTATCTTTATAATAGGCCTGTTAAGTAGTGTGTATTCCTGCTTTGTGCTTCTTCAGAATTGCCTTAAGGTAGTCTTTGCCTTTTATATTTCCTTTAGAATCAGCTTTTCAGTTTCCTTAAAAACTTCTCTTGGGGGAGAAATTTTATTCAGGATTACATTGGATCTATGGATTGATTTGCAGAGAATTGAAATCTTTAAAATTGAATCTTTTAATTCATGGACATATATCTCTTTATTTAGGTTGTGGTTTTGCACATTTTAGCATAGACATATTCTGTACCTTTCTTTAGATCTATTCCTATATATTTGATATTTTTAAACCCTAAAGCTAATTTTGTCTGCTTTTTCTTATAGAGAACTCTAACTTTTATAAGCTGTAGGTCCTACAAAACCTTGTTCTGTCTCTGGGCAAAATGTTTTCACTTACATAAATGTTGAAAATCATGTGGGAAGCTAGTAATTTCTTGAGCAGGGCAGACGTCTGTTTACAAGCTTCCTCTTAGCCTCCCAAGTCACTAGAATTACAGGTGTGAACTACCACACCTGGCTAGTTTTTGTATTTTTAGTAGAGACGGGGTTTTACCATGTTGTCCAGGCTGGTCTTGAATTCCTGAGCTCAAACAGTCCATCCACCTCAGCCTCCCAAAGTGCTAGGGTTACAGACATGAACTACTGCACCCAGGCTGGTTTTATTTTTTGATAGTCCAAATTTTCCAGTAGTTTTTTTTCTCGTTATTGTTGTTTTGAGATGGAGTCTTACTCTGTTACCCAGTCTGGAGTATGGTGCTGCAAACTCTGCCTCCCAGGTTCAAGCAATTCTCCTGCCTCAGCCTCCCGAGTAGCTGGGATTACAGTACAGGCACATACCACTATGCCTGGCTAAGTTTTGCATTTTTAGTGGAGACAGGGTTTCACCATGTTGGCTAGGCTGGTCTCGAACTCCTGATCTCAAGTGATACACCTTCCTCGGCCTCCCAAAATGTTGGTATTACAGGCGTGAGCCACCACGCCTGGCCTCATTGTTGTGTTTATTTATTTATTTATTACTATTATTTTTTTGAGACGAAGTTTCACTCTTGTTGCCCAAGCTGGAGTGCAATGGTGCGATCTCGGCTCACCACAACCTCTGCCTCCTATGTTCAAGCGATTCTCCTGTCTCAGCCTCTTGTGTAGCCGGGATTACAGGCATGTACCACCCCTGGCTAATTTTGTGTTTTTAGTAGAGATGGGGTTTCGGCATGTTGCCCAGGCTGCCCAGGCTGGTCTCAAACTCCTGACCTCAGATGAGCCGCCATGCCCAGCTAAGATAGGCATTTTAGTTAGATTATTAGGTTTGTTTTCTTCCCTCCCTCCCTCCCTCCCTTTTGCAGTGTCACCAAGGCTGGAGTGCAGTGATGCAATCATGGGTCATTATAGCCTTAACTTCCCAGGCTCAATGAGCCACCCGCCTCAGCCTCCCAAAGTACTGGGATTGCAGGTGTGAGCCACTGTGAGTAGTTTATTCTTTTTTATTCCCAAATATTTCATTGAAACAATTTGCATATCCAGTCTCCTGTTGATGAACGTATAGGTTCTTTACAGCTTTTGGCTTTTACGAATAAAGTTGCTATGAACATTTTTCTTTTTATGGACATATATTTTTATTTCTCTCTCTCTTTTCTTTTTAAATGTAGAGACCAGTCTCCCTTTGTTGCCCATGCTGGTTTCGAACTCCTGGCTTCAGGCAGTCCTCTTGCCTCAGCCTCCCAAAGTATTGGGATTACAGGGATGAGCCACCACACCCAGCCCCATTTTCATTTATTTGGGGGTACATATGTAGGAGTGGAATGGTGTGTCTTAGAGTAGGTATATGTTTAACTTTGTAAGAAACTGCCAATTTTTCAAAGCAGTTGTATCAGTTTATATTCCCACTAACTGAGGCAGACAGATTCTGAAGTGGCCCCCATGATCCCTGTTTCCTGGTATTTATGGCCGAGTAGTCCTGTGCCCTTGGGTGCAGGTGAGACCTATCATTGGCTCCTCACTAATAGAATATGGCGGAGGTGACAGGACATGTGTGGTCATGTATACCTGATTATTCCAAGTCAGATTGTAATGTCCATTTTGTGAGGAGCCCCTTTCCCTTGCTGGCTTTGGCATTGTGTTGTGAGCTGCCTATGGAGAGGACCCTGTGGCAGGGAGCTCAGGGCAGCCTCAAACCCACAGCCAGTCAGAAACTGTGGCCCTCAGTCCAGCAGCCCACAAGGAACTCTGAGTATTCCTAGCAACCATGTGAGCTTGGAAACAGATACTATCCCACTCAGTCCTCAGATGAGACCTTAGTCCCAGCCAACACCTTGACGGCACCTTATGAAGGACTCAGCTAAGCTGTGCCTGGGCTTTTGACCCATAGAATTTGTGAGATAATAAACATGCATTATTTTAAGCTGCTAAGTTTTTTGCCAGCGTTGTTATGCTGCAGTAGATAACTAATACTAGCAATATAGCTCCTGTTGCCCTACATCTCCACTGACATTTAGTGTCTGTCTTTTAAATTTTAGCCACGGTAGTGGGTATGAAATTGAAACCCTGAGGGTATTATTTGCATTTCCCTAATGACAATAAATACCTGCTAATTGGACATTTGGATATCTTCTTTTGTGAAGTATGTGTTCAAGTCTTTTTCCTATTTTAAAAATTGGTAGGCCAGGCTCGGTGGCTCATATCAAATCTTAGCACTTGGGAGGCCAAGGTGGGCGGATTGCCTGAGCTCCGGAGTTTGAGACCACCCTGGGCAACATGGTGAAACCTCATATCTGCTAAAATACAAAATACTAGCCGGGCGTGGTGGCAGACACTTGTAGTCCCAGCTACTCGGGAGGCTGAGGCATGAGAATCACTTGAGTTCAGGAGATGGAGGTTGCAGTGAGCCAAGATCACACCACCACACTCCAACTTGGCTACAGAGTGAGACTCTGTCTCAAAAAATATAAAATAATAATAATAATAGGTATGTTTGTCTTTTTGTAATTAATTTGTAGAAGTTCATTATATATGACAGGTTAAGTTCTTTATCAGATATCTGTGTGTCTGCATGAATGTATGTTGTGTGTTTGTGTATGTATCTTATATAGTTTTCTTCTAGTCTGATGGGGAATCACCTCATGCAAATTTCCAAGCTGTTCACATTTTACTGCATTTATTATGCTATTTCTCTCTCTAAATCAGTTTTTTTCTGGGTCATTCGAGATCATGTTATGCACATACTGCCCTATCACCCTTAAATATTTCAGTGTTTATCTCCCCCCAGTTAAGGGCACTCCCATATAACCACTATATACCCCTTTAAGTCAGGTAATTTGCAGCAATAAAACCCTATTGTCCTATCCATAGACCCCATTCACATTTTGCTGCCCCAGCTATGTCTTATTTCTGTTTTGTCCCAGGATCCCAAAGAGGAGTGTGCATTGCACCCAGCTGTCATGTCACTTCACATCTTCCAGTCTAGGATCATCCCTTTGTCATTCCCAGTCATACTTGTCCCAATCGTTTCATATTCTGTAGGATTATTGGCAAGGTGGATCTTGTAGTATTTACTTAGGACCAAACTCAGGTCATGATTTCTTGACAGAAATATCACAAAAATGATGTGGTAATAATCTCAGCACATCACCTCAAGGGGCACGTTCTGTTAACCAGCCCTGTTACTGCTGTTGTTGGCCCTGATCACCTGGTCATGTTGGTGTCTGCCAGGTATTTCTGTTTTTCTTACTGTAATGCCATTATTTTTCCTTTCTTTCTTCCTTTCCTTTCCTTTCCTTTTTCCTTTCCTTTCCGTTCCTTTTTCCGTTCCTTTTTCTTTTCCTTTTTCC
>NW_016107417.1:2392380-2393388 GCF_001604975.1 Cebus imitator | reverse complement strand
AGTCTTACTGTAGCCCAAGCTAGAGTGCAGTGGTATGATCTTGACTCACCGCAACCTCTACCTCTGGAGCTCAAGTAATTCTCCTGCCTCAGCCTCCCAAGTAGCTGAGACTACAGGTGCACGCCACCATGCCTGGCTAATTTTTTTGTATCTTTAGTAGAGACAGGGTTTTGCTATTTTGCCCTGGGTGGTCTTGGACTCCTAAGCTTAGGCGATCTATCCACCTCGGTCTCCCAAAGTGCTGGGATTACAGGCATGAGCTGTCGCACCCAGCCTGTTTTTCTTTTCATAACTGTTGAGTATTTTGTGTGGAGACAATTTGGGATTATGCCAATATCCTCTTCCTCCTTGAACTTCAGTCAGTCACCACTATGTAGTTGCCAAATGATGATTTTTTGTTTGTTTGTTTTCATTAATCCTTCTACATTTGTACATTGGCCTTCTATTATAAGGATAAGCTTTCCCCTCTCCTTCCTTCCAGTGTAGATTTATGATTTATATTCTGTTTGCTGGGTTGTAATTTGTTAGCATCATTATTTATTTTTATGCTCAAGTTACTCTGGATCTGTCCAGGGGAGCCCTTTAAGCTGTTTGCCTTTTACATGTCCTTATCCTTCTTTGAACACTACCTAATTTTCTAGATCAAGATGTTCCAGGCTCATCTTATACTTTCCCTCCCCTGGCTCTGGAATCAGCCCTTTCTCTAAGGAGTCCTGGGCTTTTTGGTGGAGGTGGTATTTAGAAACCAGAGTCTAGAAGTTTGTTGTGTTCATTGCTATGAGATCTCAGTGCGTCTAGGTGCTCTCAGCAGACAGAGTCAGGAAATATAAGTATTTACTATATAAGAATATACAGTACATACTCTCCCCTCTTTCCCTTATCACTTTCTACATCTGTTTCTTTTTTGTTTTTTTTTGTTTTTTGGGACGGAGTTTCGCTCTTGTTACCCAGGCTGGAGTGCAATGGCGCGATCTCGGCTCACCGCAGCCTCCGCCTCCTGGGTTCAGG
>NW_016107417.1:2389096-2390525 GCF_001604975.1 Cebus imitator | reverse complement strand
TTTTGAGACAGAGTTTCGGTCTTGTTGCCCAGGCTGGAGTCCAGTGGCACTGTCTTGGCTCACTGCAACCTCTGCCTCCCGGGTTCAAACGATTCTCCTGCCTCAGCCTCCCAGGTCGCTAGGATCACAGGCATCCGCTACTACACCTGGCTAATTTTGTATTTTTAGTAGAGATGGGGTTTCGCCATGTTGGTCAGGCTGGTCTTGAACTCTTGACCTTACGTGATCTGACTGCCTCGGTCTCCCAAAGTGTTGGGATTACGGCATGAGCCACCGTGCCTGGCCTATTTCTTTATATATTTTAAAAACCATGTATTCAGACTGATATCTTAAATTTCAGTGTAACATTTTAGAGTTCTCTTCAGCCTAAACCCTTTGTGTGTTTGTAAGTACCTCTTCCAAGTGTGAGAAAGCTGGCTTTCGTTTTCCTCAATATATTTACTTATTTGCTCATTGCAACTGGTCTTCCACCTACCCTGACCTTGTCTTCTGCCTGCCATATCTGCATGTGCCCTCACACCCCCGCCCCAGCACCCTGTGTCCTTGAGCACTAGTAGGTGGAAGCAGGAAAACAAACGTGTAAACTTCATAACAGTGACTCATAAGACAGTAGAGGTGGAAAGCAAGAAGCCAATTTACTCTGCAAAATCATAAGTAGTATTTCTTCCATTATCTACTGTTGTGTAAAAAAGCCTCTCCAAAAGTTATCACTTAAAATAAGGGCAAAACTATTTTGCATGCAAACTGTACTTTGGGCAGAGCTCAGCAATAATACTCAATTCTCTCTGTGGCACTCAAGCTAGGTGGGCTGGTTCAAAGTTGGAGGGTCCGTGGGTGGAGGTTAGAATCTTGTGCAGGCTTCCTCACCCATGTGATGTCTGGCGGCTGATGCCAGCCATTAGCTGGCACCTCTGTGAGGACTGTGGCTGGAACACCTGTCGTGGCCTTTCAACATGGCTGCTTGGCTTCCTTACAGTACAGTGGCTGGGTTCCAAAGGCAGGCATCACACAAGCAAGAGTGAGCTGGTGGAAGCCTCAGTGCCTGGCCTCCCCCGGCCTTTAGAGTCACATGGCCTCATTTCTACTGGATTCTCCTGGTTAGAAGGAAGTCACCAAAGCCAGCCATATTCAAGGGGAGGGTAATTTGTTTCCACTTTTTCATGAGAAGACTGTCAAAGAATTTATAGCTATGTTTTAAGACTGGCTCAGAATTTAAAAATATTCTGTTTTCTGGATGAATGGAAGATTCATTTTTACTGTTGCGTTTGTCCAATATTTTAAATTCATTTTGTTTAAAAGCTTTAAACACTTGGGCCGGGCGCGGTGGCTCAAGCCTGTAATCCCAGCACTTTGGGAGGCCGAGGCGGGTGGATCACGAGGTCAAGAGATCGAGACCATCCTGGTCAACATGGTGAAACCCCGTCTCTAC
>NW_016107417.1:2382900-2388780 GCF_001604975.1 Cebus imitator | reverse complement strand
AAACTCCGTCTCAAAAAAAAAAAAAAAAAAAAAAGCTTTAAACACTTATATCTACTAGTACATAGATATGCTTGCCCCATTTCCCTTTCTCTTCACTTTCTCTTTTTGCAGAACGCTCTGCTGCCAGCTAACTCATGTATGCATCTGTTCGTGCTTTTCTTCATTCTTGGGGTAATACAGAAATGTATATACACATACATACAGTGGGTTGGGAATATTGTTTTTTAAAAATAGAATCATATTAAAACTAATTGTCACATCTTTTCTGAACACCTTGGTGAAATCTCTATATATCAAGATATTTTGTTCTAATTTTTTTTTTAGACGCTGCGCATATTCTATTTTCTGATTTGGCTATTTGATCATGAGGGGATAGGATACTGGAGTGGGGGAATAGGAATAGACAGGGACGGGCTTCAAAGAAAGAGTAGTCAGGAATGAGAAAGAGGAGGAGTACTAGGTATTCCTGGGGTCCTCAACCTAGTATGTCATTGAAGGAGATGGGAAGTTGGGAAAATGGTGGTGGGGAGGTGTGTTGGTTGGTTTTAGCAGGGAAATGAATATTTTTTTATATGCACTAAAATTACCTACCAGGCAGTTGAATACATAGGAGCAGGGCGTGAGTCCAAGGATAGGACTGGAGTTGATAGACAAAGCTATAAAGAGAGATGGTTAATGGAGGGAGAGCTGTGTCTAGCCTAGCATTACGTGCTGTTAGTGGTGGGCCCAGACGGTGACTGAAAGGGCTTCATTATAGACCAGGGTCCTGTGTATTTATACTTGATACATAAGTTCTGATCTTTAAAAAGCTGTAGTTTTTTAAGGAGAGTTTTTATTTTCATTTTATATGGTGTAGGCCAAAGGAATCTTTTGCTAAATATAGCAGTGTGAATTTGCTAGTCTTTCTGAGACGTTGAAGGCATTTAAAATTTGAAACCAGCGCTACCTGATGAGAACATCCTTGATCTCTTCTCCAAATCAAACCGACCTAGGTCGTGTGTAATAATTAGCTCAATTGAATGGCTGAAGAAGGATTTCTTTCTCTGCCTCTTTTATATTACAGAGGAGATCTGCAGTACAGCTAGAGAAGGCATGCAGATTGAACAGGACAGACATGCGATTCTGACCCCGATAAGTACTCTGCTTCTGTGGGGTTTATTTATTTGCTTTTATTTTTATTTTTGAGACTGAGTCTCGCACTGTCACCCAGGCTGTAGTGCAGTGGCACTATCTCAGCTCACTGCAATCTCCGCCTCCTGGGTTCTTCTCCTGGCTCAGCCTCCCAAATAGCTGGGACTACAGGCACCCACCACCATGCCTGGCTAATTTTTTAAAATTTTTTCCATGTGGTTTGATTTCCCTTTTTAATCTTTGATAGATTAGAGATGATTAGTAGATTTAGTAGAGATGGGGTTTTACCATGTTGGCCAGGATGATCTTGATCTCCTGACCTCATGATCTGCCCGCCTCGGCCTCCCAAAGTGCTGGGAGTACAAGCATGAGCCACCGCACCCAGCCTGCTTTATTTATTATTATTTTTTATTTTGAGATAGGTCTCACTCTCTCGCCCAGGCTGGAGTGCAGTGATGTGATCTTGGCTCATTGCAACCTCCGACTCCCGGGTGCAAGAGATTCTCCTGCCTCAGCCTCCCAAGTATCTGGGACTACAGGAATACACCACTACATGCCTGGCTAATTTTTGCATTTTTTAGTAGGGAAGGGGTTTTACCATGTTAGCTAGGCTGGTCTGGAACTCCTGACCTCAAGTGATTCATCTACCTTGGCCTCCCAAAATGCTGGGATTACAGGCCTGAGCCACTATGCCCAACCAAGTTTACTATTATTAGAAATACTGGTGGCTGGCCAGGCATAGTGGCTCATGCCTATAATTCCAGAGCTTTGGGAGGCCAAGGTGGGTGGATCACGAGGTCAGGAGTTCAAGACAAGACTGACCAATATGGTGAAACCCCGTCTCTACTAAAAATACAAAAAAATTAGCCAGGCGTAGTGGCACACACCTGTATTCCCAGCTACTCAGGAGGCTGAGGCAGGAGAATCGCTTGAACTGGTAGGTAGAGGTTGCAGTGAGCCAAGACCATGCCAGTGCACTCCAGCCTGGGTGACAGAGCGAGACTCTGTCTCAAAAAAAAAAAAAAAAAATACTGGTGGCCTTGAAATCAGTGTAAAATAATAATGTCATCTTTTTAGAAATAAAAAAAGTCTTGTTCTCCCCATGCCCCACCAGCTGTAGGAAAATTGAGGGAAATGGTTGTTATTTTCTCCTTGTAGGTTGGATTACCAAAGCTCAGAGTGAGATGACCTGTGAGCTTTATTTAATTTAATTAATTTATTTATTTTTGAGACAGAGTCTCACTCTGTGTCCCAAGCTGGAGTGCAGTGGCATGATCTTGGCTCACTGCAACGTCCACCAACCAGGTTCAAGCCATTCTCCTGCCTCAACCTCCTGAGTAGCTGGGATTAAAGGCATGAGCCGCCATACCCAGTTAATTTTTGTATTTTTAGTAGAGGATGGGTTTCACCATGTGGGCCAGGCTGGTCTGGAACTTCTGACCTCAAGTGATCCATCTGCCTGGGCCTCCCAAAGTGCTGGGATATAGGCATGAGCCACCAAGCCTGGCCAACCTGTGAGTTTTATATAAATGGTATAGTTGAAATGATGAAAGTCCTTAAGATTTAATTTTGATTAGGGGAAGTGAGTGAAAGGCTCTCCTCTTATTGGTTTTCCCTGTAATCTGTTTGGTCTTTTTTCAGATAATTGCAACAGAATGTGGGATGTCAATTATATGTAAAGTACACGGAGAAAGCTGCAAAGATGTGTGTGACTCAGGCATGTCCTTAGAGAGCTCCCCATCTTCCTGTGAATGGCTCACTGCAAGACAGAGCAGATTGTAACAAATAACAATTAGAGTTACATGGGATGTAAATCAGGAGAAAAGGGCATTAGTTCCTTTAGAATCTAGAATTTGACCTGGAATTCTTTGTTTGGATTTTTTTTTTTGAGGCAGAGTCTGGAGCTGGAGTGCACTGGTATGATCTCAGCTCACTGCAGCCTTCACCTCTTGGATTCAAGCATGCCTCAGCCTCGCCTGTAGCTGGGATTACAGGTGTACGCTATGATGCCTGGCTGATTTTTGTATTTTTGCTTTTTTTTTCAGTAGAGACAGGGTTTCACCATGTTGGCCAGGCTGGTCTTGAACTCTTAACCTCAAGTGATCCACCCACCTCGGCCTCCCAAAGTGCTGGGATTACAGGTGTGAGCCACCACACCTAGGTGGAAAATTTTTTAAAGGTACAAAAATAGAGAAAGGTGTATGATGAATCTCTGTGTACTCACCACCCAGGTTTATTATCAGCTCAGGTGCAGTGCTATTTCATCTGTGCTCCCATCCCCTGCCCCCCACCCCACCCCCAGATTATCTTGAAGCAAATTCCAGACATCATCATGTTTCTTTTGTAATAATTTCAATATATATCTTCAAAAGATAGGGACACTTCAATAAAAAACATAACCACAATAACATTGTCTCTCCTAAAATAATTAACAGTAAGTCTTTAATTTTAGTTGATTTGCAGTCACTTGAGTTAGAATTTACATAGAGAAAATTTTAATAGTTGGAGAATGGGAGGAAGGGAATTCAGATAGTGGGAATAACACATGCAAAATCAGGAACTGTTTGTAAGTGAAAGATAATAAAAGTCTGATTTAAGGCTGTGGCATTGGGTGGAAAGGAAATTACAGGTATCAGTCATGCAGAGGTAAACTTAATGGAATTTTCCAGTTGAGGACAGCACGTGTATCTTCCTTCTATTTCTGGTTAATAGTAGTCATTTTGAACCCTATAGAACAGGGTTGACAAACTATGGTTTGCAGCCCAAATCCTGCTCTCAGCCTGTGTTTGTAAATAAAATTTTACTGGAATACAACCACACCCATTTGTTGATGTACTGTTATGTATGGCTGCCTTCACCCCACAATAGGCAGTCAAGTAGTTGCAACAGAGACTCTATGATCTGTGAAAAAATACTTATTCTGGTCCTTTATAGAAAAAGTTTGCCAACCTCTGATCTAGAAGAAACTGGGCCCTGGATTTAGTGCTTGCTCTCAGAGGAGTTGCGTAGAGTGTGTTGATTAGAAACAGCCATGTCTTTGTGATATATAGGGGTATATAGGAGTCAGAAGCAGTGGATTTTGTTTTGCTGTCTTTAGCCTTCATTTTGTAGCCTGAGAAAGTAAGAATCTCTCTGCCTGTTTATTATTTGATTTTATATTGTGAACGTAAGCTCTATGAAGTCAGAGGTTTTTGTCTTTTCTTCACTACTCCATTGGCAGGGCCCAGATCAATGCCAGACACTTAGTAGGCATTCAGTAAATAATTGTTGAATAAGTAAGCAAATATTTTCATCTTTTTGCATCTCTTCTGTATTACATACGTTTGGAGTTTCTTGGGGGAACAAGGATGATATATTTGTAGGTGGCAATTATGCTCTTATGTAAATCTGTTATAATTTTTCCCCAAAGTTTAGAAAATTGTTTCATTAGTACAATGGAGTATTAAGCAGAAGTTAAAACTAGTAATTATGAGAACTGTAGAAATGAGGAGAAATGTTTATGACAGGCCAAAATCTTACGTACACTGCCTCCCTAAAATATGAATGAATATGGACAAAGACCGGAACATAATGTGAAAATGAAATCGTTTTAAGACAGTGGAGTTTTTGGTGGTTTTTCTCTCCAAAGTTTTCTTTAATATCATTGCTTACTCATCTTTTCAGTAATGATTTTAAATATGTATAAATTTCCCATGCCCTTCCCTGCACCATATACAGAAATAGAATCCTTAGTGTGGATCACAAATAACACAATAATCAGAAATTAGAGATGGTATTAAATCTCAGCATTGGTAAGGTGAATAGGCACTATGGATAATGTTCTATTTTATCCTGAGATACACAGCTATATAAGCATCCTTGGTGGGAACCTGAATTGGGTTTACAAGCTTACATTTAGATAAAAGCCTTTTTATTTGAGATGAAACCTGTACAGGCATGGTAGAAAGGTGTGACCTGAGTGAGAATGTTTGGGTTTTCTCAAAGCACCGTTCCTCCCTTCCTCTTTTTCTGACTTTTTCCACAGCGTCATGTAAAGGCAGCATTTTCTAGTGGATGCAAGTCATTTGAAGTAGTTATTTGGTTTTCTTCTCATTTCACTTTTAGCCTGCCTTTAAAAATGTAGCTCAGGCCAGGCACTGTGGCTCACCCCTATAATCCCAGCATTTTGGGAGGCTGAGGTGGGAGGAGCGCATGAGTCCAGGAGTTCAAGACCAACCTGGGTAACAAAGGGAGAACCTATGAAAAATAAAAAATAAAAAAATGGCCAGGTGAGGTGGCTCATGCCTGTAATTGCAGCACTTTGGGAGGTTGAGGTGGGCAGATAACTTGAGGCCAGGAGTTCCAGACTAGCCTGGCCAACATGGTGAAATGGTGAAACCCTGTCTTTACTAAATATACAAAAATTAGCCAGGCATATTGACATGTGCCTGTAATCCTAGCTACTTGGAAGGCTGAGGAATGGGAATCACTTGAAGGGGGAGTGTGGGGGCAGGGTAGAGGTTGCCATGAGCTGAGATCGTGGCACTCCACTCCAGCCTGGGCGACAGAATGAGACTCCATCTCAAAAAATAAAAAATAAAGTAATTAGGCGTAGTGGTGCCTGCCTGTAATCCCAGCTACGGGGTGGAGGTGAAGAGGTAGGCTGAGGTAGGAGGATGGCTTGAGCCCAAGAGGTTGAGGCTGCAGTGAGCCAGGATCACACCACGGCACTGCAACCTGTATGACAAAATGAGACCCTGTCTCAGAAAA
>NW_016107417.1:2377098-2382450 GCF_001604975.1 Cebus imitator | reverse complement strand
CCTGAACCCAGGAGGCGGAGGTTGCGGTGAGCCAAGATCGCGCCATTGCGCTCCAGCCTGGGTAACATGAGAGAAACTCCATCTCAAAAAATAAATAAATAAATAAATAAATAAATAAATAAATAAATAAAACAAAATACAAAATATTTGACCCTTTCAGAAGCTTACTCCTTAAGGGAATACTGCCTCCCAGGTTTAGCAGATAGGAAGATGAAGTACCTGTTCTCATTTCGTTCAAAGTGAAACCCGTACACTGTTCAGTGGTTTATGAGTCTATGTGAAATGATTCCCTGTGGACAACACCCTCCACCAGTTGACCACCTACTACTTCCTCCCTGTTCACTCCCTTGCAGCCACAGAGGCTTCTTTGCTCTTTCCTGAAAATGTCAGTTATGATCTGCCTTGGTCTCTGCACTGCCTCTGCCAGATAGACTCATAGTTCGTTTTCACTCCTTCTCAAAGTGTTTGCACATGTGTCACCATCCCAATGAGGCCTGTCTGTGCTCCCCTTCCCCCACATTATTCCTGCTTCCCTTTCTCCATATCACTTGTCAGCTGCTAACACACTATATCCTTTTCTTGTATACTATGTTGATTGTTTACTGTCTCCCTGTTTCCAACCAGAATGAAAGCTCCATGAAAGCCATGATTTTTATTGATTTTGTTCACTGTTTGATCTCCAGTGGTTAGATTTGGGTCAACCACATAGTATGTGTTTGGTAAGTGTTTATTGAATGAATGAGATGGCTGGGACACTGAGTTTCACCTTCTGCTTGGAATTCTTTTACTTATGTGATTGTTACTACTATACCACATTGGCCAGGGATGGTCTGTTCCCCCTTTAATGAGCAAGGATGAAAAAGCATCATCTCTTGGTTCTTCCTCAGCATAACTGAGATAGGATGGAGAGTTCAAGAAAATGTTTTGAGTACTAAGAACAGTAGAGAAACCAGCATAGAGAATGCAACAAGTATTACAACAGTCTGGCTTAATCGTGTTTCACTCTTGGATCTGCCATATCTAGCTTGCTCTCATATTTTGCAGGCCCCATCCTAATCTATCCACTTAGGAGAAGTCAAATTCCAGCTTCATAGGACTAGTCCTGACCTTGCCTTGATGCCCTGCATGTGGCACCATCTCATCATCTGCTACTAAGGGACTCCCTTTTGTACATCATGACAGGTGCCAACTAGGCCAAGAGAACCCAACAAGGCCCATTTTCTAGTTTGAGTGTTGTGTTAGTCTGCATGGGCCACCATAACAAAATGCCACAGAATGACTTAAACAACAAACATTTTCTCACAGTTCTGGAGATTGGAAGTCCAAGATCAAGATGCCAGCAGGGGGTGGTTTCTGGTGAGGCCTTTCTTCTTGGCTGCAGTCGGGTGCATTCTAGCTGTGTCTTCATGTGGCCTTTCCTGTGTGCACAGAGAGCATACCTAAGCCCTTGTGTCTTCCTTTAATAAGGACACCAGCCCTGTCAGATTAGGTTCCCACTCTTCTGACCTCATTTAACCATATTACATCTTTAGGGCACTATCTCCAAATACAGTCACTTTGGGGATTAGGGCTTCAAAGTAGGAATTTGGGACCAGGTATAGTGGCTCATACCTGCAATCCCAGAGCTTTGAGAGGCCAAGGTGGGAGGATCACTTGAGGCCAGGAGTTTGAAAACAGTGTGGACATCATAGCAAGTTCCCCCCATCTCTACAAAATGTTTTTTAAAAATTAGCTGGCAGCCTGGGTAGTAAGATCTCATCTCTACAAAAAAAAACCAAAAAATTAGCCAGACAGGGTGGTATGCACCTGTAGTTCAAGCTTCTTGGGAGGCTGAAGTGGGAGGATCACTAGAGGCTGGGTAATTAAGGCTGCAATGAGCCATGATTGTGCCAGTGCACTCCAGCCTAGGTGACAGACAGAGGGCTTTTCTCAAAAAGAAAGAGAGGAGAGAGAAAGAAAGAAAAGAGAGAAAAAAAGAGTGAAAGAGGAAAAGAAGAAAAAAAAGAGACAAGAAAGAAAGGATTAGCTGGATGTGGTGATGTGTCTATAGTCCTAGCTACTGGGGGCTGAGGCAGGAGGATTGCTTGAGCCCAAAAATTCAAGGCTGCAATGAGCTATATTTGTGCCACTGTACTCCAGCCTAGATGACAGAGCAGCAAGACCCTGTCTCTAAAAACAAAACAAAACTAAGAATTTTAGGATGCTACAATTCAGTCCATAACAAGTATTACCTCTTTGACTGGAACAAATAACCTTGTGCTTCAGATACAATATCTGACACATACAATATCTATGGCATTCATTCACTTTTTAAACTAGCACTTATTGAAGACAAAACTATGTGCCAAGTTTTCTGCCCGGGGATAGCCTGTACCCTTTACCAGTAGAGGAGACAGAGCCAATTTCAGAGAAGGGTGGTGAGTACCTGGTGATGGATGGATGTGTCAGGAAAAGTTGCATTGAGAAGGTTGCATATGGCCAGGTGAGCTGGCTCACGCATGTGATCCCAGCAGTTTGGGAGGTTGAGGTGGATCACTAAAGCCAAAGAGTTCGAGACCAGCACAGGCAACATAGACCCCATCTCTATTTTAACAAAAAAGGAAAGAAAAAGAGAAGGTCGCATATGTTCTTTCAGGTCTGTCAAGAAATGTGTGCATAGTTTATCATACAACAGTATATGAGTCACGTCACCATCATTATCATCATCACCCACCTTTATAGTAACAAGAAGGTAGTTCCTTCACACTCTAACCTAAGCCCTTTTTCTTCGTCTTCACCTGGCTTTAGTTCTTCTGCTACAGTTACTCCAGCCTCTCTCCCCAGTCTTTATCTTCCAGATGTTCTGCTGTGTTGTTTCAACAGTCAGTGACTTTTCTGTTTACTGTTGATTATGAAGTGAAAATTGATTTTGATTTTTTTCTGATTTCTTAGTTTGAGTTGAACCTTTAGTTATCTCATCTCCTAGCTTTCTACAAAGGCAATTCCTGGTGTTAAGTGAAAGCTGTTCCGTTAGAGCCTACTGTTTGCAATTAATAAGTGATAAGGGAGGTTGTCAGCCAGCATTAATACTCTGTTTATGAAATTACAACTACTTGATGCAGCATTTTGTGAAGTTCTAAGATATAAACAGGACAAGTGATTTGATAAGTTACAGCTCCAGAGAATTCCTTACATAGTATGCCAACGTTTCTTTTTCCCTCAATGGGATACACATAACATTAAATTAAGTTTGGCGTGGTTGCCATTTACTTTAAACGGATCTGGTGCCTGTTCTCAGATATGTTTATGAGAGTATAATTGATTTCTCTCAAAGCATTGAGATTGAGGGAGTAGCTGTATCTGACCTTAGTTTCATTGATGATTCATGGAATTGAAATAATTAAAAAGTACTCACTATGTGCCTTATTGCTTCATGACCCTTTGATAAACTACCAACACTCTTACCAAATGCCTCCTGATTTTTAAAAAATTTTTATTTTTTTAAATACATAGACAGGTTCTTACTGTGTCACCCAGGCTGGAGTATAGCGGCTTTCACAGGTGCGATTATAGCTCACTGCAGCCTTGCCCTCCTGGGTTCAAGGGATCCTCCCGCCTCAGCTTCTTCAGTAGCTGGGACCACAGGTGCCTGCCACTGCACCTAGCTAAGTGCCTCTTGATGTTAATGGCATGTCTTGTCTTCATAGGCATGTCTTGTCTTCATAGCATACTCCACAAAACCTCAAAGCCTGATAGATACTCTCTATGATCCTTCTCTTTGCTGTAGGTTTTTTTTTTTTTTTTTTTTTTTTGAGACAGGGTCTCACTCTGGTTGCCCAGGCTGGAGTACAGTGATGTGATCTCGGCTCACTACAGCCCTTGCCTCCTGGGTTCAAGCAATCCTCCCCCCTCAGTCTCCTGAGTACCTGGGACTACATGTGTGTGCCACCATGCCCAGCTAATTTTTGTATTTTAGTAGAGATGGGGCTTTGCCATGTTGACCAGGCTGGTCTAGAACTCCTGACCTCAAGTGATCCGCCCACCTTGGCCTCCCAAAGTGCTGGCATTACAGACGTGAGCCTGCCTCATCTAGTCCATCAGCAGGAGCTGTTGATTCTGAACCCTCCCCATCCCTCATGTTTCCCTTGCTCTCCTGTTGTCCACGCTGCCCTGTCTTACCTGCATCACATAGTAGCCACCAGACTGATCTGTTTCACTGCTTATGCAGTTCTTCTCTACACAGCCGGAGAATGCTGTGTAGAGAAGAGTGGTCCCTTTGAAATGCAGATCTGATTGTTGCACTCACCTGCTTACTACCCTCCAATAAAACCCAGACTTCTTCTGGCCTACAAGATCGTGTTAGGCTTGGCCTCTGCTGGCTCTCCAGCCTGTCTCTTCCCCACTTTGCCCGGTTTGCTGCATGCCTGCCACATGGCCTGCCTTCTGCTTGGATAGGAGAGACTCAGTCTCCTTAGAACCTTTACGCTTGCAGTTCTTTGGAATGCTTGGATCTCACAAAGTTACATGGCTGTCGCCTTGGTGTCATTCAGGTCTCACTCAGCTTGGATAGGTCTTTGCTGACTTCCCAGTTAGTCACATGCCTTTAGTCACTTTCTTAATATTTTACTTTAAACTTTTTTTTCTATAACATACCTTATCTGACATGATTTTGTTCATGTATTTTACAGGAGAGGGGTTATATCTGTCTCTTTGTGACTGAGTTCTCAGTGCCTGAACAGTTCATGACATCCAGTAGACCCTTCATATATATTCGTTGAATAAGTGACTGCTTTTCCCATTGTGCATGGGCCAGTGCCAGGGGTCTAGTTGTGGTGAAATGAAAGTACATGGGCAATGCTGAATGAGGAAATGAAAGTTATCAAAAGCCTCTGGTGCCTTGCTTATTCACAGCAGATTTGTTCATAATAACAAAAGCTGGAAAGAACCCAAATGCCCATCAACACATGAATGAAAAAGCTGTGGCTATGATTTGGCCAAAAAAGGAATGAATACTGATACATGGTGCAATGTGGATGAATCTTGAAAGCATTATGCTGCATGAAAGGAAGCCGTACACAGAAGAGCACATACTTAGGATTCCATTTTTATGCAATTTTAGAAAAGACATTTAATCTGTAGTAAAAGTAGCTAACCAGAGCCCAGAATGGGAGAGGATAGACTGGGATAGAACACAAAGCTTTTAGGGTTATGGAACTGTTCTGTGTTTTAAATATGGTGGTGATTACACAGGTATAAATTTGTCAGAACGTAACGAAATGTACAATTAAATCCATCCACTTTATTGTATATAAACAATTTCTCAAAGTTGAACTGGTGTCGGACATTTAAATGTACTTTGGATTTCTTTTGTTC
>NW_016107417.1:2371889-2376247 GCF_001604975.1 Cebus imitator | reverse complement strand
GCAGTACAGTGGTGATCTTGGTTCACTACAACCTCCGACTCCTGGGTTCAAGCAATTCTCCTGCCTCAGCCTCCTGAGTAGCTGGGATTACAGGCAATCACCACCACGCCTGGCTAACTTTTGTACTTTTAGTAGAGACTGGGTTTCACCATTTTGGCCAGGCTGGTCTTGAACTCCTGACCTTGTGATCTGCCCACCTCAGCCTCCGAAAGCTCTGGGATTAGAGGCCTGAGTCACCGTGCCCAGCTGGCAAAAATATCTTTCTAACTGCAGGGTTATTGGTTATCTTCAGATTTGCTATTGAAACTTACTTACCATCAAGTCAAGTTGGGTTTCAGCATCAAAGACTAAGTACCTCCAACAGAAATATGACACTTTTACAACATAACAAGCAAGAAAATTAAAATGTGGCCTGGCGCGGTGGCTCACACCTGTAATCTCAGCACTTTGGGAGGCTGAGGTGGGCAGATCACCTGAGGTTGAGAGTTTGAGACCAGCCTGACCAACATGGAGAGACCTCATCTCTACTGAAAATACAAAATTAGCAGGGCGTGGTGACTCGCGCCTGTATTACTAGCTACTTGGGAGGCGGAGGCAGGAGAATCCCTTGAACCTGGGAGGTGGAGGTTGCGGTGAGCTGAGATCACGCCATTGCACTCCAGCTTGGGCAACGAGAGTGAAACTGCATCTCAAAAAATTTTTTTTGCAGCACATGTAGTTTGACAGGAAGACATAAGTGTATATTTTAAACTCTCAGTTCCTTTAGGTATGATGACTTGTGAACTTTGATCAGACTTCCTCTTCAGAAATTGTATTCTTTATGTTTAGGATCCCTCCTGTTCCTGTTAATACAGTAGCTGAACTGAAAGTTGTGTTGAGATGTGGTAAACAGTTGACTATCTCATGATCAAACTCTTGCTCTGACATTAATACACTTTATTTAGTATCAAGCCTAATTTTCATCTCTTATTTTTCCTCCCTTTAGTTCACAGAATCACCCAGTCCTTTATTCCTTTATTAATACTTTATTTTACAAGCAGTATATGACCACAGCCTCAAAAAGTACTTAAGCAACACATAGGGTATGATGTGAAAGTGCCACTGAAGCTCTCTTGCATCTTCCCACCTCCCCAGCCAAAAATACTATTAAGAATTCAGCACACATTCTTCCAGACCTTTTCCTAAGCATTGACATAGGATGTATGTACAGATACACAGACATTGTTTACGTAAGCAGAATCACTGTGAGTTGTTCAGCTTGTAAGAATGTATCTTGGGGATATTTCTGTTTTTGTACTTTCAGGTCTATCTCATACTTTTTAATGGCTGCTTAGTATGCCACAGAATGGAGAAAACACATTTTATTTAACTAATCCCACTAAATGGACATTTATTTCTAATTTTCTCTCTAACAGTCAAAAAATAAATTTAGAAAATGCAAATATTTTGTGTTTTTAGGGTCTTTCTAAGTTATATATTTCTACCTTTTTAAAAAGCTTATTAGAGTAGGAAGTGCCTCACTGATACTGTAATGTTAGAACTACACTGCCAGCACTTTGGGAGGCTGAGGCAGGCGGATCACGAGGTCAAGAGATCGAGGCCATCCTGGCCAACATGGTGAAACTCCATCTCTACTAAAAATACAAAAATTAGCTGGTTGTGGTGGCACACACCTGTAGTCCCAACTACTCGGGAGGCTGAGGCCGGAGAATTGCTTGAACCCAGGAGGTAGAGGTTGCAGTGAGCCAAGATCACGCCACTGCACTCCAGCCTGGCGCCTGGTGACAGAACAAGACTCTGTCTCAAAAAAAAAAAGAAATACACTGAAAACCTTGTTTCAGAAGAAAGAGTTGAAAGTGAGTTAAGTTCTCTGTGACTGTGGGCTTCATTAGCATTGTGTCTCCAGGGCTTTCTCTTTAGGTGTGATTATAAACCAAAAGCACTGTAAGTGGTTACGTAATTTTCTTACGATTTTTATACCTCATTAGTTCAAAAGAAGCATACATCTATAAGGATTAGAACTAGAACCCTGGGCCAGGCTTGGTGACTCACACCTGTAATCCCAGCAAGGTGGGAGGATCCCTTGCCCCCAGGAGTTAGAGACTAGCCTGGGCAACATAGGGAGACCCCATCTCTCAAAAAAAAAAAAAACCAAAAATTATCCAGGCATGATGGCTCATGGCTGTGGCTCCAGCTACTTGGGAGGCTGTCGTGGGAAGATTGACTGAGCCTGGGAGGTCAGGGCTTCAGTGGGCTGTGATTGTGCCATTGCACTCCAGCCTGGGTAACAGTGAGACCCCATCTCAACAACAACAAAAAGAACTAGAACAGTGACCTTTGGTTGTAACATGAAATCAGCAGTTGGTTATAATGGGTGCTTTAGGTTAATATTTTCCCATGGAGCTGGAGCCAGGCATTTGTCAAAAATGTTTTTTCTCTCTCCCTTTTTCAATTTGAAATCCTGCTAATACACTAATTTCTGTGGAACTTTCTACTAGCCACTACTGGTGGCCAGCTGTTGATGGTTTATTAGCACTCAAAATATTTAAAACAAACAAGAAACCTCTCTTCACATCTCCTTGCCCTGTATATGAAGATGTGCAAATATGGAAAAGTTTGATGTTTAAGCAGAATTAGTTATATTTTAAGTAGACAGATTTGAATCTTTCAAAAACCCACATGAGGCAAATACATTTCTTCAGCTCTGCTTTTCAGCAAATAGTGAGACTGGAGAGCAGGCTGACATTTGTCTTAGCTACCCAAGAAAGACCAAAATTGCCTTCTTGTTAGATTTTGCTTGCGTGCTTAGTTATGAAACAGACTGAGACCCTGTTTTCTTTTGTATTAACTGACCTCGGTATTAACCTCACCTTCCCTCCTCCCCTTTCATTTTTTGGTTTCTGGTTTTCCTTTCCAATTTGTTACAAGTATGCTTAGAGCACAAAGGCATTGCAGTTGATAGAGATTATTATGTTCTCTGGCGGTTTCAGTTTTCTTGACTTTAAGCTTTCTTCCTCCTAGACAAATAATACAGGCGGCTGCCATATCTGAGGGTTTTAGATTCTTGTTAACCTTTTAATGTATTGTAATTAAGATGAATTTGAAAAGAAAACCATTTCCTCTATTTAAGAATTGCCTTGGCAAGAAGTTGGAAATCCTAGAACCTTGTTGCAAAGGAATGTGTAACTATTTGTTATG
Organism: Cebus imitator; assembly: GCF_001604975.1. Taxonomy (NCBI): domain Eukaryota; kingdom Metazoa; phylum Chordata; class Mammalia; order Primates; family Cebidae; genus Cebus; species Cebus imitator. The sequence goes on along the minus strand of NW_016107417.1, from coordinate 2,373,049 downwards.
AATGAGTCTGCTTAGGTCCAGTGAAACCTTCCTATTGTTAATGTGAAGTCAGATATCTTCAGTGAGGGAGAGACTGTCCTCTAAGGCAACGCAGCTAAAGCTCCAGGGGCAAAGGGCAGAGCGAATAAGCAGGGGCCTGTGTCATGGATTTTGTTCACTGACCTGAAAGCATTTGACTGCTCATCTCATGTTGCTGCTTTGCCCTTGGTCATTAGATATTAGGTCTACTGTAGGTCAATGAGACTGTCTACAGAAGGGTTCCAGTGCCCACCAAAAGTTGTTTGTAAATATGAAGTATTGCATATTATCTTTCCTAAGATTGTCAGAACCTAGAAGAACTGCCTTTGATTAATGTTAGAAAACAGCTTTTATGAGGCATAAAGTTCATTTAATAATTCCACAAATACTTACTGAGCATCTATTCTATATCAGGCGTTTTCTAGGTTTTTGGAAATAGAGTGGTGAACAAAATAGATGAACATCTCTGCCTTCATAGAATTTATATTCTAGCTGGGCACAGTGGCTCATGTCTGTAATCCCAGCACTTTGGGAGGCTGAGGCAGGAAGATTACTTGAGCTCAGAAGTTGGAGACTAGCCTGGGCAATATGGTGAAATCCCATCTCTACCAAAAATATAAAATATTAGCATGGTGGTGAGTATCTGTGGTCCCAGCTATTCATAAGACTGAGGTGAGAGGATCACTTGAGCCTGGAAGGCAGAGGTTATAGTGAGCTGAGATTGCACCACTGCACTCTAGCCTTGGTGACAGAGAGATACTCCATCTTGGAAAAAAAACCCTAGATTCTAGTTGGGGAGACATATACTAAGTAAGATAACACAAAGGGCATTATATAGTGTATTCGGTGGGGACAAATGCTGGGCAGAAAAAAAAATAAACAGAGGAAGAAGACAGGAAGTGTCAGGAGTAGTACTGTGGCTTAATTATTATTATAAATTGTTTCTTTTTGAAAACTATATGTATTATTTTTGCATTAAAAGCATTGCTCTGAGGCCGGGCGCGGTGGCTCAAGCCTGTAATCCCAGCACTTTGGGAGGCCGAGGCGGGTGGATCACGAGGTCAAGAGATCGAGACCATCCTGGTCAACAAGGTGAAACCTCGTCTCTACTAAAAATACAAAAAATTAGCTGGGCATGGTGG
>NW_016107417.1:2361886-2371719 GCF_001604975.1 Cebus imitator | reverse complement strand
GACTTCTCCAGAACGCCAAAGGGATCCTGGCATTGAAAAGGTTAAGGAGGCTGGGTGCAGTGGCTCACACCTGTAATCCCAGCGCTTAGGGAGGCCGAGGTGGGTGGATCACCTGAGGTCAGGAGTTTGAAGCCAACCTGGTCAACATGGTAAAATCCTGTTTCTACTAAAAATATAAAAATTAGTCAGGCATGGTGGCAGGTGCCTGTAATCCCTGAGACTCGGGAGGCTGAAGCAGGAGAATTGCTTGAATCCCAGAGGGGCAGGTTGCAGGGAGCAGAGATCATACTCCAACCTGTGCAACAAGAGGGAAACCCTATCTCAAAAAAAAAAAAAAGGAAAGGAAAGGTTAAGGACCCTGCATTAGAGTTAGAAGACCAGCCCTCAACTTGTGATTAAAAGATGTTGTTTCCTCTTTGATGCTTTATGTGATAATGATGACTTTCCACGTACCTCCCTATTATGTCTGGTAATTGTGGCTTTAAATCATTTGAAGCTGTCATTCACTGTTGAGACTAGTGTTTGTAGGATGTTTTTTCCATTTAGGTTCTGCAGAACTCCAGGGTACTCTGAAGCTTTTTTGGCACATGTGGGGTCATTTTAAACTTAAGTTTGGATTATTCTCATCTGTGTTAGCCTAAACAAGTAATCAGATGCCTGGCTTTGAAGGAGGTAGAAGTAAAGAGAATAGACTAAGGGGTTGGTGCATACTTACGGAACATAAACAGCATAGATTGTTAACATGCTAAACACAGGTGAACCACTGATTTAACCTGTTTTATGTGTATGTCATTGAGCCACTATCAAGACCTTGAGCCTCTCCCTAGTGTCTGTTTAAAGATAATTTCTAGCCAGGTGCTGGGTGCTATGGGTCACGCCTACAATCACAGTACTTTGGGAGTCTGAGGTGGTAGGATTGCTTGAGCCCTGGAGTTCAAGACCAGCCTGAGCAAAATAAGGAGACCTTGTCTCTGCAAAAAATGAAAATTCAGCCAGGTGTGGTTGTGTGCGCTGGTAGTCCCAGCTCCTTGGGAGGCTGAGGTGGGAAGATCACTTGAGCCTGGAAAGTCAATGCTGCAGTGAGCCTTGACTATACCATTGTATTCCTGCCTGAATGATAGAGTGAGACCTTGTCTCTGAAAAAATAAAAATAAAAAGGATATTTTCAGGCCAGGCACAGTAGCTCACACCTGTAATCCCATTACTTTGGGAGGCTGAGGTGGGCCAATCACCTGAGCTCAGGAGTTTGAGACCAGCCTGGGCTTGGGCCAACATGGTGAAACCCCATCTCTATGAAAAAAAAAAAAGAAAAAAAAATATATTCTGAGCTTATTTTCTCATTATTTCCTTCTCTCCCTTCCCAGATATTTTTTAGAGCATCTGTGTCAGCTAGGAATACAGAAACTAAAAAACAAAAGTGTTGCTTGCTCTCCTGATTGGGGAGATACAGATAATTGAATAATCAACTACAACATGTTATGTATGGTAAGTGCTAAGATAGAGGTAGGCTCAAGTGTCAGGGAGGCTCAACATAGAAGTGGGAGGCCTGAGCTGAGTGGGAGTGGGGGGTGGCCCAAGAAGGCTTCCTGAACCAGTGGCACCAGAATGGATGAGGGAGAGGCCACCTGCTCCCTGCTTGTCCTCTGCTCTCTTCTGACTGGTAGTGTTAATACTTTTTTGGTTTAATGCAGGGTCACCAGACTCTGGGGCCTACCACCTGTTTTTGTGTAGCCCATAAGATATACCTTTCTAAGTACTACAGCTGAAAAACATCAGAATAATAATAATATTTCATGACATGTGAAAATTATATGAAATTCAAATTTCTGTCTATAAACCTCATTGGAACACAGCCATGCTCATTCGTTTGTGTATGCTCTGTGGCTGTTCTCCCTACAGTGGTAGAATTGAACAGTTGCATCAGAGACCTTATGGAATGCAAGGCCTGAAATATTTAGGCCCTTTACAGAGAAAGCTTGCTGACTCCAGTTTTAATGCTTTAACTGCCCTACTGAGAGGCAGGAGGCTGAAAAAATGATGATAGTCAAAAGGAATGCATGAAATCCTGTTACTTCTGTTAGCTGGTAGCAAGTAGTACGCAGGATATATTTGAGACATCTCTTGTCCTATCTCCCATGAAAGCATAATTCAGGCACATCTCAGTGCAGAGGCACAGGCATTTGCCTCATTCTTGTTATGTCCGTTTTGAATTGAATTAGGGGAATATTTTAATATCTCTCAAAAAGAGGGTATCTGGTATGAGTCAGAATGATTACAGAACATGCTTTTCTGGAGAATAGGAAATATGGGATCCACTCCTGGTATGCTGTTAGCTGAAGGACATCAGAACTGTCCTGTAACCTCCTTGCAGGTCTCTAAATGGTGGGATTGTTTGGTGAGTACACTAGAACATCTCTAGACAGCCTTCAGCTCAGTAGAGATAGTGCTGTACGGTGGGAGGAGTGACCTGGGCATGAATCCTTGTTCTGTCGCGTTCTGCCCAGAAGACCTTGAGCAGCTTATCTAAATGCTGTGTGCCTTTGTTAGCTCATCTGAAAATGTGCCTGTAATCCCAGCACTTTGGGAGGCTGAGGTGGGCGAATTACAAGGTCAGGAGTTCGAGACCAACCTGACTAACATCGTGAAACCCCATCTCTACTAAAAATACAAAAATTAGCCAGGCGTGGTGGCACATGCCTATAATCCCAGCTATTCAGGAGGCTGAGGCAGGAGAATTGCTTGAACCTGGGAGTTGGAGGTTGCAGTGAGCCAAGATCGTGCCATTGCACTCCAGCCTGGGCAACAGAGCGAGACTCTGTCAAAAAACAAAAACAAAACAAAACAAAAAACCTTTTGGTACTAATAGGTATTTAATCTACTATAACTGTGAAAACTATGTCTGTGAATTCTTTTTTTTTTTTTTCCCCCCAGCTCTGTCTGCTGAAACTCCTTACATTTATTCTCCTAACTTACTTATCCTTCAGAGCCCAGTTCAGGGGATGTCTTCATGAAGTCCCCCTCGCCCCAGCTCTGTGCTTCCATAGGACCCATGCCCACCTCTCTCTGCTTCCCACTGTGTGCAGGTCCTACCTCCTCATTTTATTGTGCTTTACTTTATTGTGCTTCACAGATGCTGCATTTTTTACAGATTGAAGATTTGTGGCAACCTACATCAAGTAAGTCTGTCAGCACCACTTTTCCAACAGCGTGTGCACGCTTTGTATCTCTGTGTCATATTTTGGTAATTCATGCAGAATTTCAAATTTTTTTATTATCATATTGGTTATAGTGATCAGTGATCTTTGATGCTGCTGTTGTTACTGCTTGGGGTGCCATGAACCGTATCCGTATGAGACGGTAAACTTAATTGATAATGTTCGTGTGTGCTCTGATTCCTCCACCAACCAGCCGTTCCCACATCTTTCTTCCTCTCCTCAGGTCTCCCCTACTTCATGAGATATAATATTGAAATTGGACCAATTAATAAACCTATAATGGCTTTTAAATGTTCAAGTGAAAGGAAGAGTTACATGTGTCTCTCTTTAAATCAAAAACTAGGAATGATTAAGCTTAGTAAGGAAGGAAGATTGAAAGCCAAGACAAGCCAAAAGCCAGCCCTCTTGCAACAGTTAACCAAGTTGTGAATGTAAAAGAGAAGTTCCTAAAGGAAATTAAAAGTGCTACTCCAGTGAATGTCGGAATGCTAAGAAAGCAAAACAGCCTTATTGCTGATGTGGAGAAAGTTTCAGTGATCTGAATAGAAGATCAAACCAGCCACGACATTCCCTTAAGCCAAAGCTTGATTCAGTGCAAGATCCTGACTCTCTTCAATTTTATGAAGGCTCAGAGAAGGCTGCAGTGTTTGAAGAGAAAAAACTTTGAAAAATGCTTTTCAAAGTTTGAAGCTAGCAGAGGTTGATTCATGAGTTTTAAGGAAAAAAGCAACATAAAAATGCAAGGTGAAGTAGCAAGTACTGATGCAGAAGCTGTAGCAAGTTATCCAGAAGATCTAGCTGTGGTAGCTAGATGATGGAATGAAGGTGGCTACACTAAACAACAGATTTTCAATGGAGATGAAACAGTGTTGGAAGAAGGTCCCATCTAGGACCTTTATAGCTAAAGAGGAGAAGTGAGTGTCTGGCTTCAAAACTTCAAAGGACAGGCTGACTCTCTTGTTAGTGGTGAATGCAGCTGGTGACTTTAAGTTGAAGCCAATGCTCATTGACCATTCTAAGAATCCTAGAGCCCTTAAAAATTATGCTCAGTCTACTCTGCCTGTGCTCTATAAATGGAATAAAAAAGCCTGGATGACAGCATATCTGTTTAGAGCATGATTTACTGAATATTCTAAGCTCACTCTTGAGACCTGCTCAGAAGAAAAGATTCCTTTCAAAATATTACTCTTCATTGACAGGGGAAGGGATGGGAGGTGGGTGAGGGATAAAAGACTACAATTTGGGAACAGTATATACTACTCGGGTGATAGGTACACCAAAATCTCAGAAATCATCGCTAAAGACCTTGTTGATGTAACCAAGCATCACCTGTTCCCCAAAAACCTATGGAAATAAAAAATTAAAATACTGTAGCATGTAACTAATGCATACATCAAATCTTATTGCAATTAAATTTCTATTTTTAGCATGATTTGCTGCAATGAAGTTCTAGTATTTGAAATATTTTGAGCCACTAGCTTGATGTTTAATGGAATTTGATCCCATAGTAAAGAAAATATAAACCAAATAAGCTAAAAGGATCTTAGAAGTAATTTTATTTCATCCTCTATTTTGAAGATGCTCTGGATGCAGAGTGATTTTCCAGGGTCAGACAGAGAAGTCACGTTACATAATTCAAAGTGTATGAAAATATACGTTACTCACAGATTCAAACAGAGTTACCATGGGTGTCTTTTGCCTTTAGTCTTACTCTAACCAGTGTCTAACTGTGCCTTTGTAGGTAAAACAAAGTAGAAAACTGGGATACATTAGGTATTCAAGTAACTGAAGATAATTAGTCCTGTTTAAACTATCTAGGCAGGTCCGTCATGGTGGCTCATGCCTGTAATCCCAGCACTTTGGGAGGCCAGGGCGGGCATATCACTTGATGTCAGGAGTTTGAGACTAGCCTGGCCAGCATGGTGAAAACTCATCTCTACTAAAAATACAAAAATTAGTCATGCATGGTGGTGCATGCCTGTAATCCTAGGTACTCGGGAGGCTGAGGCAGGAGAATTGCTTGAACCCAAGGAGCGAAGGTTGCAAATGAGCTGAGATTATACCACTGCACTGCAGCCTGAGTGACAGAGCAAGACTCTGCCTCAAAAAAAATTTGGGCAACTTTCATACTTATTTTTCAGGTATTTGCTTCAGTAGTCCACTTTATGTGTTAGTAGTGTTTGACGTTACTTGTGGGATTTTGCTCTCATGCTCTATTTTCTGATTTCTATCACCAGTGGCTTCATAGTTGTATACAGTAATTTCTGGTTAGAGACAGAGGCAGTGGCCTGCTGGATAACACACCAGACGGAAAGTCAGAGTTCCTTGTTTGGGACTTTACTTTGCTCTTGACTTCCAGTAATCAGGGTGTTTCTTTGTTCTGAAACATGCTTGTATTAGTCATAGCCAGGTTCACAACTGGCAGGTAATCCCTGAGCAAGTAAATCCCAGTGGAACCAGAAAACTGGGTCTTGTTTTCCTTAATTGGAGCCTGACTTAGAATCAGCTATTGAACTGGAAAAAAAAAGTATTAGCCATTAGAAAAAGAATTTAAATTACTGGTCTCTCCATATTTAGAATTTCTTGCAATCATTTCCACTGTATGTAACACTGAAATCCTTTGTGGTTGTCTGCTGCAAAAATGAATCTTTGACCCAGCAACTTTAAATGCTTTTGACACCATTGGGAATTTTGAGAATTCTTAATTTAATCTGTACTTGTCCTGGGTGGGGGCGGGGATGAGGAAGAAGTGCATTGGCAGTTATGCTATCTGTAAGCAGAGGCTTGTGCTTCTGGAACTTACGTTTACCAGGGAATGATTATTAGCATAATAAGTATGATATTCTAGCTTTTATTTCTGGAGGTTGTAAAGAGCCAGCCAAGCAGAGAGAAGAGTGGGAGGTGACTGGCAGCAAGGGTCTTGTGGCTGCTATTAGTGCAACACTGCTGCAGGTGGAGGAACGTTTTATCAAAGTGGGAAGAAGAGGAGGCCTTCTCTGTGGATGACTGACTTCCCTGCATGCCTCCTCTTTACAGGCCTGCAGTGGCCTTAGGATGCAAATAACTTTCTTTTCTTTCTCATCCCAAGCCTATCACAGATTCTTTCTCTTTAACTGATTCTTGTTTTCTTAGTAATTATTTATCTCTCAAGCAGGGACTTGTCCTGACAAGGAGAACAGGAAGATCACTTGACCAGGCCCTCTGGTTCCTGTCTACACAATGTCTATAGTCTCTTCTCTCAAAGACTGAGTGTTTAGACTCACATGTCTCCCCGAAGGGAAGGAGGAGTCATTAAAGTAGAAACACACTTAAGTCAACAGGTTGGCCTGGCGCGGTGGCTCAAGCCTGTAATCCCAGCACTGTGGGAGGCCGAGGCGGGCGGATCACGAGGTCAAGAGATCGAGACCATCCTGGTCAACATGGTGAAACCCCGTCTCTACTAAAAATACAAAAAATTAGCTGGGCATGGTGGCGCGTGCCTGTAATCCCAGCGACTCAGGAGGCTGGGGCAGGAGAATTGCCTGAACCCGGGAGGCGGAGGTTGCGGTGAGCCGAGATCGCGCCATTGCACTCCAGCCTGGGTAACAAGAGCGAAACTCCGTCTCAAACAACAACAAAAAAAGTCAACAGGTTTTCTGAACCCCCAGTGAATTTTGAGTTCTCAGTGCAACCTTCCCCTGCTTCACTCTTCCTGTTTCTTCTCTGTGCCCTTGTTTTCCGGTTGGGAAAGTGGGAAAGATCCTGGCTGTGAAGGAGAGTGAGTGGAGAAGAACCCATGGGCCCGACTGCATCAAGGGCCTTCCCTCAGTGGAGAGCAGAGAACCGCCTGGTCCTCCTCACTCAACGCGTGCTGTCTGTGTGCAAGACGCTTATGGGTAATGTTGAAGGGGTGTAGTAAAAAGGCTTCTCTGTGTAATTGGGGACTAGAACATGCCCAAAACGACAAGTGCATCAGGGTACGTTCAGTGTATAACTTAAAGTGACAGGCATAGGATGGTGGGCAGAACCATGATGTATTTCAGACAGCGACTCAAGGACTGCTTGTCTCTTCGTAGGAACAGCATAGTCCAAAAATGGGGGTTGATATCCTGTGACACTTTTCTAGATTAAATGATCCTAGTATTATACAGTAAGTGCTTTTATTTTTAGTTACTTGAGGAAAAAGATGGTATTTTTCAAAAAGTGAGACAGGAAAAGGAATATGGGACATTATATGTATCTCCTGGTATGTATGTGTGTGCGCTACTACCTATAAAGCAGCCTTGCTGCTGAAGTACATCCCGAGTTACATAAAACATCTAGATCTTACTGCGCATTTATAGGAAATACGAGGGATGGAGAAACATTGTAAATGGCTTTTTGGGAATAGAATCTGCAAATTCCAAACAGCATTATAGGATAAACAGACCAGTTTTTTCAACAAATAAATCATAAGGGGAAAGGTGAGAAAAAAGCCCCTATAGATAAAAAGAGATTGGAAAGATGAATGACCAATAGTCATATATGATTGATTCAGACAAAATGAAGAAAATGTAAGGCAGTTTGGGAAATGTGGACACTGATTATTTGACAGTGTTAATAGAATTAAGAAATTTATTTTATAAAACAAAAAAAAGACAAGAAATTTATTTTATATTGAATATTGACAATAAATAATTAAATTTTAAAAATTTGCTGTTAAGTGTGAAAATTGTGGATACATTTTAAAAGAATACCCTTTAAACAGACATATACATTAAATAGTTACATATGAAAAGAAATGCTGTCTGTGATTTGCTTCAGAATAACCCAGGCAAGGGAGTAGGTGGGAGAATCGCTGACACAGGATTGGTTATGCATTAAACATTGTTGAAGCTGGGTGTTGGATAAACTAGCCTCATCCTACTGTTCTGCTGTGCATATGTTTGAAAAATTTCCAAATATAGAGTTAATTTTTTTTTTAAATTTAACAAGTGAATGAGGGCTGGACATGGCGGCTTATGCCTGTAGTCCCCAGCACTTTGGGAAGCTGAGGCAGGTGGATCACCTGAGCCTCCCCTCAGCAGAGAACCGCCTGGTCCTCCTCACTCACCACTTGCTGTCTGTGTGCAGGGCACTCATGGGAGATGTTGAAGAGGTGTAAGAAAGCTTCTTCTCTGTGTTTGAGGAGTTCTGTCCTCTCAGGAGTTTGAGGCCAGCCTGGTCAACATGGGGAAACCCCGCCTCTACTAAAAATACAAAAATTAGCCAGGCGTAGTGCACACGCCGATAGAGGCTGAGGCAGGAGAATCACTTGAACTTGGGAGGCGGAGGTTGCTGGGAGCCAAGATTGCATCATTGCAATCCAGCCTGGGCAACAGAGTGGGACTTACCTTAAAAGAAAAAAAAATAAGTGAGTGAGATATCTTGACAAAAGGTGGAGTAGTGGTTGCCTGGAGCCAAGGTAAAGGGGCACTGTGGCTGCAGAGGGGTATGAGGGATCTTTTGGGTTGATGGGAATGATCTGTGTCTTGGCAGTGATGGTGGTTTCATGGGTACTCATCAAACTTTTCATTTAAGTGTGCGTATTTTATTGTATGTAAATTATACTGTAATAGGTCAATTTAAAAATTGATTAAAATTAATAAGGGGCCAGGTCTGGTGGCTCACACCTATAATCCCAGCACTTAGGGAGGCCAAGGTAGGCAGATCACCTGAGGTCAGGAGTTTGAAACCAGCCTGACCAATATGGTGAAATCCCATCTCTACCAAAAATACAAAAATTAGCCGGGTGTGGTGGCATGTGCCTGTAATCCCAGCTACTTGGGAGGTTGAGGCAGGAGAATCGCTTGAAACCCAGGAGGTGGAGGTTACAGTGAGCTGAGATCACGCCACTGCACTCCAGGCTGGGTGACAGAGCAAGACTCCGTCTCCAAAGAGAAAAAAAAAAAAGGTAATAAGATTTTTTTTTTAGGTATTATTACTTTTTTTTAAAATAGAGAAGATGGCTGATCACTAGCAGCTCAGGATTGTAGCTTCCAGTGAAAGCACAGTGAACGAGAGGATGCCACACTTTCAGACGAATTTTTGTTGCTCCCGCACCAGGACATTCCCAGCGGAGGAGCCCCACGGGTCGCCAGCGTGACTCTTGTGGCTGGCGAGGCAGTTTTGCCTCTGCCTTGGTGTGCGGTTCTTGGTGCAGAGTCAGAAAAGCACCATCAATCATAACGCCGCTGTTTTGGCTGGCGCAGTGGGTTGCTCAGATTTTAGCACCAGGAATCAACAATTTCGACGTCCACTCAGAAACCCAACTATAAAGACAGTAATTATGAAGACCACAGATGGATAAATCTATAACGAAGGGAAGAAACCAGCCTAAAAAGGCTGAGAATACCCAAAATCAGAACGCCTCTCCCTCTACAAGGCATCACAGTTCCTCATCAGCAGCGGAACAAGGCCTGATGGAGAACGAGTGTGTTCCATTAACAGAAGCAGGCTTTAAAAGGTGGATGATAAGAAACTTCTGGGAATTAAAAGAACTTGTTCTAACCCAATGCAAAGAAACTAAGAACTTTGAAAAAAGGTTTGACGAAATGTTAACAATAACACACAGTTTAGAGAGGAATATAAGTGAATTAATGGAGCTGAAAAACACAACAC
>NW_016107417.1:2338919-2357837 GCF_001604975.1 Cebus imitator | reverse complement strand
TTTTATACCTTTCTCACTAAAAAAAGAAATCTGTTCCCCTCCCAATCTTTATTCATCTAAATACACTTATTCCTCAGTATCTGTGGGGCATTGGTTCCACGAGCAGCCCTCCACAAGGGATACTGATATAGATTAGCTTTGTGTCCCCACTCAAATCTCATCTTAAATTGTAATCCCCAGATGTTAAGGGAGGAACCTGATGGGAAGTGATTGGATTATGGGACTGGTTTCCCCCATGTTGTTCTTGATAGTGAGTGAATTCTCACAAGATCTGATGGTTTTATAAATGGTTGTTTTTCCTGTGCTCTCACACACGTCTCCTGCCACCATGTGAGAAAGTCCATGCTTGCTTCCCCTTCGCCTTCGCCATGATTGTAAGTTTCCTGAGGCCTCTCTACCTTGTGGCGCTGTGAGTCAATTAAAACCCTTTATAAATTACCAAGTCTCATGTAGTATCTTTATAGCTGTGTGAAAACGGACTAATAAAGATTCCAAAATCCATGGATACTTAAGTTCCTTCTATATGACACTGTATTTGCATATAACCTAGACACATCCTCCCCCATACTTTAATCTCTTGTATACTTATATACTTAATACAATGTAAATGCTATGTAAATTGTTGTTAATACTGTGTATTATTTAGGGAATAAAGAAGAAAAGAAAAAACATGTTCAGTACAGATACAACAAGCCTTTTTTCCATATATATATATATATATATATGCATATTTTTTGAGATGGAGTTACGCTCTCTTGCCCAAGCTGTGGCGCAGTGGTGGGATCTCGGCTCACTCCCAGGTTTAAGCGATTTTCATGCCTTAGTCTCCCGTGTAGCTGGGAATACAGGCATGTGCCACCATGCCCAGCTAATTTTGTATTTTTAGTAGAGATGGGGTTTCACCGTGTTGGCCAGGCTGGTGTTGAACTCCTGAAGTCAAGTGATCTGCCTGCTTGGGCCTCCCAAAATGCTGGGATTACAGAAGTGAGCCGTGGTACCTGGCTCTTTTCCAAAATATTTTTGATCCATGGATATGGAACCTGTGGGTACAGAGGGCTGACTGTAAATGGCACTGCCTTCCACCCTGTTGCTCAAGCCAAAAACCCAGGAGTCATCTTTGCTTTTTTTCATGCTCAGCATGTGCAATCTATCAGCAAGTTCTATACATTCTGACTCCAGAAAATTTCTTGAATCTGTCTCTGGCTCTTTATTGCCTCCTGCTGCTACTCTAACCCATGTCACCTGTCTTTTGTATGGCCATTATTACTCTGCGTTTCAGGATTTTTTTGTTGCATTTATTCATCTCAGCTTTATAGCTAGCTTTGCGAGATAGAGCACTAGGTCTGGCTGGCCATATGCTGCCAGATGGAGGAGTTGAGTTTCTTCCCTATGTTCTGCTCATTGGCTTCACTAGTGGCCGCTGGAGGCGTTGCTGTGCACTGATGCTTGGGGCAAAGGATCTTGCCAACCTCTATGCAGGTCATTGGAACAGCTGATAGTGTCCGTGATTTATAAGGTAATGTAGGTCAAGAGATGTCATTGAAAGATTTTTGCCTGCCAGCAGGTCTGAGTCTGAAGAACATGCCAAGGCTAGGGTGGCACTATCAGAGCCTCCGATTCCTGGGTTCAAGCTGTCCTCCAGAGTAGCTAGGACTATAGGCACACACCACTACACCCAGCTAACTTTTCAGTTTTTGTAATAGAGATGGGGTCCACATCTGTTGTTCAGGTTGGTCTGGAACTTCTGGCCTCAAGTGATCCTCCTACTTCAGCCTCCCAAAGTGCTGGGATTACAGGTGTGAGCCACCGCACCCACTAGACCTCTTTGTTAAATGTACCTTAAAGCAATGCTTTCTTCCTTTTTTCTTTTCACAAATTTAATTATTTATAAAGCTATCGAATGGAAAGAAACTGGATTAGCAAGCCAGAAGGATACTTGTCCTGGCTAAGTGTGATACTCAGCCAGTTATTGACTTCCTTATTCAGATGCCTGTGATACACATGCCATGTTTATTCTAATTTCTTAAAGATATGAGAACCAAGCTTTAACATATGCATAAAATGCCTATTCCTGAGGCATTTATCACATTGTCATTGTTCCAGTTTCCTCTCTGCCCTCCCTGAAATCCCCAGTAGCGTAATTCTTCCCCATCCCTGTGTCTGAAGTCCACTGTCCCACTGTGTGTTGCTGCCATTGTCTGTCCTGAGGCTGGCTGAGTTTCAAAAGCAGCAGACTCAGTGATGAAATTTATTTTTCTTTCTTTCTTTTTTTTTGAGATGGAATCTTGCTCTGTCGCCCAAGCTTGAGAGCAGTGGTGCGATCTCGGCTCTCTACAACCTGTGCCTCCTGGGTTCAGGTGATTCTTGTCCCTTAGCCTCCCTAGTAGCTGGGACTACAGGCACGTGCCATCATGCCCAGCTAAGTGATGACATTTCTTCCAATTTCTCTGGCCCTCCCTACTTCTGGAAACCAAATGACACACTACCTATCATTGCCATTTCTGATTTGAATACACAAATATAGGGACAGTTGGGTGTGTGTGTTTGTTTTTGATGTTTTTTTTTTCTCTCTGTTAATCTGGCTGTAAAAGCATTTCTAATGGCTTATAGTTTAGTATGTGTTCCCAATTTTGGAGCAGTCTATACACCCGGAAGTCCAGTTAGGTAGGGCTCCCTGTACCCTGGTGCCAGGGAGTTGTTCTGACCGATGGTGCCCCCTGATGGCCTGTGTAGAAACTCAGTCATGGTGTCATCTTCCTCTTTCTCACCGTCTTGGGGGATTCCCTTCACTCCCCAGCATTTGCTCACTTTTATTCTGTCTTGAATCTTAGGTAATTGTGCATGAGATAATCCTTCTTATCTCCTCTTTGGGTTTCTTATTTCTTCTCTTATTTATTGCTCTCTTACCTCAAAGATACCTTATTTTGACTGAGCACAGTGGCTTACTCCTGTAATCTCAGCACTTTGGGAGACTGAGGCATGTGGATCACCTGATGTCAGGAGTTCGAGACAGGTCAGGAGTTCGAGACCAGCCTGGCCATTGTGGTGAAACCCCATCTCTACTCAAAAATTAGCAGGGCTTGGTGATGCAGCTACTCAGGAGGCTGAGGCAGAAGGATGGCTTGAACCCAGGATGTGGAGGTTGCAGTGAGCTGAGATCACACCACTGCATTCCAGCCTGGATGACAGATACAGACTCCATCTCAAAAAATATATTTATCATTTCTTCTTACCACTCATTTTTTTATTATATTTTGAACTAAAAGTGTTTCCCAGTCATGGCTAAAAAGTACTTGGTGGCATGTCCATATCAAAAAGAAAGGAAGCCCTCAATTTTGAAGAGAAATTAGAAGCCATGCTAAAAACTCATGGTTGCCAACTTCAGGAGCTCTGAGATAGGTAAGGTGCTCCCTTCATAATCTTTATGGGTTTTTGTTCCTCAGCTTTCTCCAACTAAAATTGCTTTGGTTTAAGCTTTAGAATGCAAAGTAAATGAAAGTTCTTCATTTTAACTTTAGTTGATAAATTACTAGTATTACAGAGGGAATTTCTGCATGGAAAACATGTCAGCGCTGCTGCCCAGACACACCATGCATGGGTTCAGCATGCACGATGGCTGCCTGAGACCAGCCTCCTCCCTGCTAGCCTCCTCTCCTGTGCCCCCCCTTTTTTTTTGAGACAGAGCCTTGCTCTGTCACCCAGGCTGGAGTTCAGTAATGTGATCTCAGCTCAGTGCTACCTCCACCTCCTGAGTTCAAGCAATTCTCCTGCCTTAGCCTCCCAAGTAGCTGAGATTACAGGCACCTGCCACCACACCTGGCTAATTTTTGTATTTTTAGTAGAGGCAGGATTTCACCCTGTTGGCCAAGCTGATCTCAAACTCCTGACCTCAAGTGATCCACCCACCTTGGCCTCCCAAAGTGCTGGGATTACAGGCATGAGCCACTGCACCCGGCCTTCTGCGCTCCTCTTAACACGGTTTCAGATTCTGCCCAGGTGCCTTCCAGACTAGCTTCTGGAACACTGTCCGCCTGTCAGTTGAATTCTTGAACTATTGATTTGTCTGTGATTTTTAGCTTGTAATTGGACTGTTGTAAATGACGTAGAGACATAAGTATGTCCCACAGGTTATGTGGCTATGCTACTGAGACCTCACACTCAACCCTCCAGCCCTAATTCACTCTCTTTCAAAATTGTGCTTTTGCTGTCAGTGTCTGGGGAGTCCAGGAGAGTAATGTGAAATAGGACTGCCCAGTTCCACTACCACACACACACATGACAAAAACCGAAACAAACTAAAATACTCCTGAGTGTAGGACTTATGATTTAACAAAACCTTTATATCCTCTTCCATCCCCACTCCAGAGAGCACTATACTTAGAATAAAAATCTAGGAGCGATAAGCACTGTGGCTTCCAGTCTTTACAGAGCTGTGAGAGCCCATCGTTATTTGATTTATTTTCCTTTTTCCAGAGTGGACGTAGTCTTTAAATAGAAGTGCATAATTTCAGGGTTTTAAGCATCCTCAATAATCATGTGGTTTAGTTTCCCATCTCATGCTTTCCAAAAATATCATACAAGTTGTCCCTCATCTAGCCTTGGCCTGAGTGCTTCCACTGAGCAACAATTCAGCACTTGTTAAAGCAGGCTCATTCCATTGTATGGACTGCCCAAATTATTAGTAAGTTCTGGATGTTCAGCTAAAACTTAACTCATGGGAATTTCCGCCATGAGTCCTGATTCAATCATTTGTAGCAATGAATGACTCAGTTTTTTCACTCCCACAAAAGTAGCCTTCCGCTATTGGAGGACAGCACCCAGCCTCTGTAGTCCCTCCAGACTCAGTGTTGCCCATGTTTCCCTTGGCTTGTTGGGCTTTTTTCTTCTTGATTTTTGGGGATTTTTGAAAATAGCCCTGTGTCTTGGATATGAGTCACAAGTTGGCCCCCCCCACCCGTGCTCCCATTCTGTCATTTGTCTTCAAGCTCTGTTTATGCTGGTGTTTTGCAGAATTTTTTCTTTAATGTAATAAAATGTCGCCATCTTTTAAAAATGGCCTCTGGACTTCATTGGTTTTAATTTTATTCATACTTATAAAGGCCTTGTCTACTTGAGACTGTTTTAAAAATACCCATATTTTCTGTTAGTACTTACATGGATTTGTGTGTGTTTGTGTTTGTGTGTGTACTTAAATCTTTTATGCATCTAGAATTTATTTTAAGATAAGATGTGAGGTAGGGGTTCAAATTAGTTTTTTTCCAGCTAGCTGCCTAGTTACTCCAACATTATTGAATTATTCATTTTTTTCTGCTGATTTGAAATGCTATTATATTAAATTCATGGCACACTTTCGGATCTATTCCTAGAATGTTTCCATATGTTTTACTGCCAAGCAAACCACCACATACATCTTATACCTTCATTATTGAAATTTTTAACCTAAATGTAAAACTTGTTATGTGCTTACCTCGTTAAGTGTCCAGCCTGGCATCCAGCCAGTCAGGATGGTTTGACTCTGCTTCTTCCTGCCTCATCAGCCTCCTCTTTTGTGCTACCTGCCGGTTAATAATCACCTCTTACGTTGTTATCCAGGCCATTGACAAGGAGTGACAATAATGTTGGCCGTTGTAGGGCTGTTCTTTGCACTCCAGTGGAGAGCCATTACTCACTCTTTCCTATTTTAAAAATGCAGCATGATAGGTTAAAAAGTGTGGCCGAGGGTGGTGGCTCACGCCTGTAATCCCAACACTTTGGGAGGCCAAGGCAGGCAGATCACGAGGTCAGGAGCTCAAGGCCAGCCTGGCCAATGTGGTGAAACCCCGTCTCTACTAAAAATACACCAGGCGTGGTGGTACATGCCTATAGTCTCAGCTACTTAGGAGGCTGAGGCAGAAGAATCCCTTGAATCCGGAAGGCAGAGGTTGCAGTGTGTCGATTGTGCCACTACACTCTACCTGGGCGACAAAGCAAGACTCTGTCTCAAAAAAAAGAACTTAGGGTTTTGGTTTCAGTTGCAGGACTAAATTTGAGCATCCCTTCTATATTCATTGTTTCTCAGACTTTAATGTGAACAGGAATAACCTGAGAATCTTGTTAGAATGCGAATTCCTTTTTGTTTTTTAACTGAGTCTCGCTCTTGTCGCCCAGGCTGGAGTACAGTGGCATGGTCTCGGCTCACTGCAACCTCTACCTCCCAGGTTAAAGTGATTCTCATGCCTCAGCCTACCAAGCAGCTGGGATTACAGGCGCCCACCACCACACCCAACTAATTTTTGTATTTTTAGTGGAGACAGGGTTTCACCATGTTGGCCAGGCTGGTCTCGAACTCCTGACCTCTTGCCTGTTGTGCATAGTGCTGCAGTAAACATGGGAGTGCAGAGACCTCTTTTATGTACTGGTTTTCTTTATTTGGGGAATAAACCTAGCAGTGGGATTGCTGGATTGTAAGGTCTCTATTTTTAGTTTTTTTGAGGAACCTCCAAACTGTTCTCCATAGTGGTTGTAAAGTTGCAAATATTGACAGTAGTTACTTAAGTAGTGCCAAACTACAGGAGAAGGCCTGCTTGTATTTCATTTAAGGTTTTTACTACACAAGAGGGAGAAGGCCTGCTTGTATTTCACAAAACCAACCTTTACCCACATACTAAATCTAATAATGTGGTTTTTGCTCAAAATGCAACTCTTACGTAGTAAAAACCTTAATTGAAAGTGCACCAGGCCGGGCGCAGTGGCTCAAGCCTGTAATCCCAGCACTTTGGGAGGCCGAGGCGGGTGGATCACGAGGTCAAGAGATCGAGACCATCCTGGTCAACACGGTGAAACCCCGTCTCTACTAAAAATACAAAAAATTAGCTGGGCATGGTGGTGCGTGCCTGTAATCCCAGCTACTCAGGAGGCTGAGGCAGGAGTATTGCCTGAACCCAGGAGGCGGAGGTTGCGGTGAGCCGAGATCGCACCATTGCACTCCAGCCTGGGTAACAAGAGCGAAACTCCGTCCCAAAAAAAAAAAAAAAAGAGAAAGTGCACCATAGCTCAGTGCTTCTCAAACTCTAATGTGGGTAAGAATCTCCTGGGTATCTTGTTAAAATGCAGATTGTGATTTCAGAAGGCCTGGGTTGAGGCCTGAAATTCTGCATTTCTGACAAGCTCTTAGGGGGTGCTGAAGCTTGAGCTCTACAACTGTACCTTGCAAACCAAGGAGATTTTTGAGCTCTAGTTCAGAACTTTTCCTAACAGATGAGAGTTTTGGTTAGGAATTATTGGAGAAGTTCTTCATGGATTTTACTTCAGCAAACAGGGAAAGATGCTTTATATATGCGTGACCTGCCTTGTTCACAAAAGCCAGTGATAGATTCCCAACCACAGACCTCCCAGACTCAGGCATGACTTGTACTCTGCTGTCACAGTGCACGGCTGAAAGAGGGATGCCCATTTGGTGGAACTCTTTGTTTTATTATTTTTTTAAATGTGTGAATAGGCAATACATTCACAAGTTCAAAATTCAAATGATGTAGAAAGAGATACATGGTTAGTTGCGTCCTCACCTTAATTCCCCATCTGCTCAGTTCCCAAATCCTGCCAAATTAGTACTTTATTAGCTTCTTGTGTGTCTTTCCAACTGTTTTTATGTATATACAAGCAAACATAAATATATATAATTATATATAATGTCTTTCTCTCACCTTAAAACAAATTAATGTTAATATACTATGAACATTGTTCTGCACCTTGATTTTCATTTTTAATGAAAAAATTAATGTTGGAGATCTTTCCACATGTCCACATGAAGAGCTTTCTTTGTTTTCTTTCAACAGCTTCATAGTATGTTATTGTATGGATCTACCATAATTAACTAGACTGACTTACTGATGGACTTTAGATTGTTTCCAATTTCTTGCTATTAAAATGCAAGAATAAATTCACATTCATATGTTTTATGCACATTACACATTTTATTTAGCAATATGATTCTGTTTAATGAAGTCTTAAAATTTTATGTATCTTGAACTTTTCATATTTAATGAATTATTATTTTTATGTCTTTAAGTTCTCCTTTGATGAGTTTGGAAGGCATTTTCACCTTCCTGTTATTAACACAGAACAGATTTAATATATTTGTATGCATTTTTCCTTTTTTTTCCTAGAGACAGGGTCTCACCATGTGGCCCAGGCTAGAGTGCAGCAGTGCAGTCAAAGTTCATTGTAGGCCGGCCACCATTGCTCATGCCTGTAATCCCAGCAGTTTCAGAGGCCTAGGCAGGGATGTATCAGCGGAGGTCAGAAGTTCGAGGCCAGCTTGACCAACATGGTAAAACCCCAGCTCGACTAAAAATACAAAAATTAGAAGGGCATGGTGGTAGGTGCCTGTAGTACCAGCCACTCAGGAGACTGAGGCAGGAGAATCACTTGAACCCGGGAGGCGGAGGCTGCAGTGAGCCAGGATCACACCACTGCACTCTAGCTTGGACAACAGACCAAGACTCCATCTCAAAAAAAAAAAAAAAAAAAACTCATTGTAACCTCAAACTTCTGGGCTCCAGTGATCCTCCTGCCTCAGCCTCCTAAGTAATGGGGCCTACAGGCATGAACCACCACACCTAGTTAATTATTTTCTGGTTTTTTTTTTTTTTTTTTTTTTTTTTTTTTTTTTTTTTTTTTTTGTAGAGATGCAGTTTTTTGTTTTGTTTTGTTTTTAAAACAGAGTCTTACTTTGTCACCCAGGCTGGAGTGCAGTGGCACAATCTTGGCTCACAGCAACTTCCGCCTCCCCAGTTCAAGCAATTCTCCTGCCTCAGCCTCCCGAGTAGCTGGGATTACAGGCGCCCACCACCATGCCCAGCTAATTTTTCTAATTTTAGTAGAGATAGGGGTTTCACCATGTTGGCCGGGCTGGTCACGAACTCCTGACCTCAAGCGAAGCAATCTGCCCACCTCGGCCTCCCAAAGTGCTGGGATTATAGGCATGAGTCACCACTCCAGGCCAAAGATGCAGTTTTGATGTGTTGTCCAGGCTGCTGTCCTCGGCTCAACTGATCCTCCTATCCCACCTCCCAGAGTGCTGGGATTGTAGGTATGAGTCACTATGCCTAGCTGGGCTGCATATATTTTTTCCAAAACCCAGGTGTAAAATGTGTTCATCTCTTAAGAATCAGTTTTTTGTTTTTTGTTTTTTTTGTGTGTGAGATGAGGTCTCGCTCTCTCACCCAGGCTGGCGTGCAGTGCCGCAATCTTGGCTCACTGCAACCTTCACCTGATTCTCACGAGTAGCTGGGACCACAGGCACTGCCACCATGCCCAGCTAATTTTTTGTATTTTTAGTAGAGACAGGGTTTTGTCATGGTGCCCAGGCTGGTCTTGAACTTCTGAGCTCAGGCAGTCCTCCCACCTTGACCTCCCAAAGTCCTGGTACTACAGGCATGAGGCACTGCCCCTGTCTTATCAGCATTTTATTTAAAAAAAAAAAAAAAAAAAAAGAGGAAGAGATAATTGCTGTCAAAACTTGATAGACCTTTCCATTTAAGCTGAATGGCAGTGGGGCTCCTGAAAAAAAGAGAAGACATTTCGTGACCAGCGTGGGCAACATAGCGAGACCTTGTGTCTACTAAGAGACAAAAAGGGAAGAAGGTTCAAGCTGTTGCCATTAAACACTGCTTCTTTCAGGAAAGTAGCCCCACAAGTCTTGGGTTTCTCTGAATGACGTCTTGGGTTTTAACACCATCCCCTTACTTGTTAGCCACCTTCATGGAAAAAACCCACAATCCATGAATATTTGTCATCTGGCATACCATTACTGGGCAAACAAAATGAATCACAAGCTGGGGCTTAAATAGAAATTCCATTATTTACAGATAGGTCAGATTAATCTATCTAGGAAGGGCAGTGAAAGAGGCTATTTTTTCTGATGCTGCTTTTTAAACTGCAGTCAGGTGGTGCTTTAATGAAAATGCCAAAGAAAAAGAGTGATTTCCCTCCCAAGCAGCATTAGATTATAATGTTGTCAGGAGTCTTGCAATTGAATTCCCTTCTTGTAATCAATTCCACCTTATCAGTTAACTCTACTTGTAATGGACTGCTGGCTTCAAGAGACTTAGTCTGGATTATTTAAAACTTCTTGCTGTAAAGGAGACATCACCTTTGGCATTTCCCCTTTTCAGATGGAGCATCCCCTGTTGGAGCACTTTGGAGGCTGCGGTGTTGTGAGCTCTGCCGTAGCTAGGAGGGGTTCTGGAGCAGGTTCGAAACTGCAGAGCAAAGGCTCCTTTGTCTGCCTGATGCCAGCATGCTGCATGTTCTCCATAGGCGGGGGCTGAGTCCTTGTTAGTGTTGTTACTGCATTTCCCATTCACATTTGCCTGTCATGTTCTACCACTAACCTCAGGGAAGAAATGACTGGGAAATTTAGTTTGCCATGATGTTTGCCCTGATTCAATGTATGATACTTAGTTTGGGAAGCCATTTGCTGTTGAAGAACTTTCTTTTTTTCAGATAGAGTCTCACTTTGTCACCCAGGCTGGAGTGCAGTGGCATAATCTCTGCTCACTGCAACCTCTGCCTCCTGGGTTCAGGCGATCCTCATGTGTCAGCTTCTCAAGTAGCTGGGTTTATAGGCACACGCCACCATGCCTGGCTAATTTTTATATTTTTAGTAGAAACAGGGTTTCGCTATGTTGACCAGGGTGATCTTGAACTCCGGAGCTCAAGTGATCCTCCCACCTTAGCCTCCCGAAGTGCCAAGATTACAGGTGTGAGCCACTGTGCCTAGCCCCTGTTGAAGACTTTTGTGAGACAAAAAAAAAAAAAAAAGCACTTTAAGAAGTTTCATAAGTAATATTGGAATTAATTTAGGGTGGACTGTGTAGATAAATGTCACAAACAATGGTGTCAACCTAGTAACAGTATTGAAAAATGCTTTTAATTTTATGAGGTGCGTATTCATAGAACTAAGAGTCAGAAGTTCTTGAACCTTGATTCCTCTTTGCCTCTTACTGATAATGGACTGTATTTAGCTTTTTCTTGTGTTGGGTCCTTATCAAAGAATGAGAAGACTAATAGTAATATGTATTTGCTGAATGACAAGAGCTAGCCAGGTGATGTGCAGTTTTCGTAGGGTAAGGTACAGCAGTATGAACCATTTCTATAACAAAAAGAAAATGTATCATGTCGACAGAGTGAACAAAGTTTTTCAGAGAAAAGCCTTCTGTGTATATTTGTATACACAGAGAAGGCTATCAGGGCTGTCCTTTCTTTCATGTGAGAATGAAGGTGAAACTCGCTCCCGATGCTTAGATAAGACTTGAAGGAAACACAGGTGTTTGTTTGGTTTTTTTTTTTTAGACCAGATAGAGTTGTGCAGCAGTCTTTTACATTTTACATGCTCAAGACCTAGAAGTGCATGGTATAATAGCTTAGACAACTGGTGTGAAGTATGTTCACTATTGTTTGTTTGTTTGTTTTGTGGTGGATCTCGCTGTGTCGCTCAGGCTGGAGTGCAGTGGTGCAATCTCAGCTCACTGCAACCTCCTCCTCCCAGGTTCAAGTGATTCTTCTGCCTCAGCCTCCCAAGTAGCTGGGATTACAGGCACATGCCACGACACTCAGCTAATTTTTTGTATTTTTAGTAGAGACAAGGTTTCACCATGTTGACCAGGCTGGTCTCAGATCACCTCAGGTGATCTGCCCACTTCGGCCTCCCAAAGTGCTGGGATTACAGATATGAGTCATTGTGCCCAGCCTGTTCATTATTCTTGATGATCTCACATTTGACTTACAATGCACTTTCATGTCATGTGATGGGGTGATACATTTGAAGATGAAAGAGGGCATTTAAAAGTAGCTGAGGACAGAATCAGGACTTTAGTAGTTAGAGTGAGGAAGTCAGAAAATCTTTCCCCCCAAAACAACAATAATACTGGACAAAATTGTGAAAAGCAACTGTTTCAGGGCTCTAGAAATAGAATAAATGCAAGAGATAAATGGAGAAGCATTTATCCATGAGAAACTGCCAAACTTTGGGTAAGAACAATGGGAGGCTTTGACATCCTCGCCTACAATGGTAGGGGTTACTCCCATCCCCTCATATCATTGGTGTGATAGTTCTGTCAGGATGGAACAGGCCATGAAAACTAGGAGCTTGGCTGCCAGAGGGAACTTGCTTGATTTGGAGCAGGTGAAAAGCCCCTGTCCAGTGGCATTGACAGTGAAAGTAATGACCTTCACTAGCAAGAGAACAAGGAAAGCCAACAGTTCTGGTAGTGAGAGAGCTATCCCAAGTGGGTCAAGCAACAGACTGGCAAACTAGCCAAAAACGTAATTAACAGAGATCCTGGAAATGAGACAGTTATAGAGGGGTTTGAAGGGCTTTCCACACATTTCTGGCTGACTTAGAAGCCCCTGCACACATGCAGGTAAGACTAGAGAGATCCCATGGTACCCACTTGTCCCAGGCTGACTGGGAATCTGCATGAATGTGTAGAGGAAATGCAGGAGGGCTAATCTAAAAGTAAAAGTGGGATAGACCTGAAAACTCCTTGAACTTTGTGCTCCTTAACCCTGCACAGATCCATGGGGCAGAGGCTGGAAGCCTAGCAGGCTCAAGAAATGTGAACACCACCTTTAACCGATCATTGCTTGATCACTAAGCTGTGTGTTAGCAAGTCAGGCTTAAAAATAAAAACAATAATTTGAAAAGAAAATAAACTGGGGGAAAAAAAAAGAACCTGAGTAGAGATATCAAATGACCACACATCACAAAGGAGACAGATTTTGTAGATTTAGTCAAGGCAGATTACTAAAGAAATAAAAAACACATAAAAAATTACAATTGAGAGTTGCTATAATATGTTCTCTAAAACATCTAGTTTGTTTCTTTTTTATTATGATGCAACGTGTCTGTAAGGAATGGCTACAAATAACAATAATGGGACAGAAAACCAAGAAAGGGTGGTTCATATTTAGGGAAGATAGTCAATAGAAACTGTCTCTGAGTAAGCCTGGATGTTAGATTTAGTAAACAAAGACCTCAACACTGCTATTATAGATATGTTCAGGAAATAAAGGAAACTATGTTATGTTTAAATATTTAAAGAAATGTATGATGACAGTGACTCAATAAATCTCAATAAAACATAGAAACTATAAAAAAAGAACCAAATGCAAATTCTGGAGATGAAAAATACAGTAACTAAAATGCAAAATTCACTGCAGGGATTCAACAGTAGATTTGAGGCACAGCAGAATCAGGCCGGGAGCGGTGGCTCATGCCTGTAATCCTAGCACTTTGGGAGGCCGAGGCAGGCGGGTCACAAGGTCAGAAGATCGAGACTCTTCTTACCAACATGGTGAAACCTCATCTTTACTAAAAATATGAAAATTAGCTGGGTGTGGTAGCACGCATCTGTAAGTAATCCCAGCTACTCGGGAGGTGGAGACTGCAGTGAGCCAAGATTGCTCCACTGCACTCCAGCCTGGCAACAGAGTGAGACTTCGTCTCCAAAAAAAAAAAAAAAAAAAAAGTCGGTGAACTCAAAGATAGATCAATAGAAATTGCCAGTCTGAAGAATCTGAGAGGAAAAAATGAACAGAGCCTCAGAGATCTGTGGGACAACACCAGGCATACCAGCACATGTGTCACAGAATTCTACAAGGAAAGGAGAAGAAAGGGCAGAGAAAAAAATTTGTGAAGTAGTAATAGCGAGAAACTTCGTACATTTGATGAAAATTGTGAATCTATGAAAACTTCAAATTGTATAAATATTGAGGGATCTACATCTAGGCATATCCTGGTCAAATTATTGACAGGCAAAGGCATAAAGAGGCCAGGCATGGTGGCTCACACCTTTAATCCCAGCACTTTGGGAGGCCGATGCGGGCAGATCATTTGAGGTCAGGAGTTCGAGACCAGCCTGGCCAATGCAGTGAAACCCCATCTCTACTAAAAATATAAAAATTAACTAGGTGTGGTGGTGTATGCCTATAGTCCTACCTACTCGTGAAACCAAGGCAAGAGAATCACTTGAATCAGGAAGTGGAGGTTGCAGCGAGCTGACATCACACCACTGTACTCCAACCTGGGCAATTAAGTAAGACCCTGTCTTTAAAAAAAAAAAAAAAAAAAAGGAATGTCTTGAAAGCAAGACAAAGGTAACTCTTCAAGTTTTTAATTATAACAGTATGAATGTTTGCTGACTTCTCAGCAGAAACAGTGTAGGACAGAAGGCAATGGAACAACATATTTAAAGTGCTGAAAGAAGAAAACAAAATCAAAATTTTTATAATCTAGCAAAAGTATTCTTCAAAAATGAAGGCAAAATAAAGGCATTCCTAGATAAAGAAAGACTAAGAATTACTTGCTACCAGATCTACCTGAAGTTTTTGGACTGAGAGGAAAATTCTACTAATGGACAGTAATTCAGATCCACAAGAAGAAAGGAAGAACACCAAACTGCCGAATGTATGGGTAAATGTAAGATAATGTATAAAAATAGCTGAGGCTCAAAGTAGTAAAGAATGTTCTTCTGGCAAGAGGAATGTGATAACAATGGAAACTTTGGTAGACTTAAAGGAATAAAGAATGCTAAAAATAGTAAACATATAGGTAAACATAACAAATTTCTAATGTTGTAATTTTTCTAAGTGGTAATTGACAGTAAAAAGCAAAAATGATAACAATATATTATGGTGTTAAAACATGTAGAATACATAGTAGAAGGGTCCTGGAGGCTGGGAAGGGTAGAGAGGAATGGGTAGGAAGTGGGGTTGGTTAATGGGTACAAAAAATAGTTAGAATTAATAAGACCTAACATTTGCTAGCACAACAGGGTGACTATAGTTAGAAGTAATTGTAATATAAAAATAACTAAGTATAATTATTGCCTGTAATACAAATGAATGCTTGAGATGATGGATACCCCATTTACTCTGATGTGATTATTATGCATTACATGCCTATATTAGGGTATCTCAAATAACTCATCAATATATACACCTTCTATGTACCCACAAAATAAAAAAATAAATTTTTAAAATGTAGAAATGAAATATACGGCCGCAATAACAGAAGACACGAGGAAAAAAAATACCTGAGACTCTCTTGTAGTTTGTTGAGTGTAATTGGCATAATCCTTTGGAAAGCTAGTTGGGCAGTAGCCATTAAATATTTACTTTTTAAAACTCAATTATTATTATTATTTTATTTTTTTTATTTTTGGACAGGGTCTCACTCTGTTGCCCAGCTAGAGTGCAGTGGTGTGATCACAGCTCACTGCAGCCTTGAACTCCTGGGCTCGAGTGATCCTCTCAGCTCAGCCTCCCAAGTAGCTGGGACTACAGGCACACACCAGCATGCCTGGCTAATTTTTGTATTTTTTGTAGAGATGGGTATCTCATGTTGCCCAGGCTGGACTCTCATTCCTGGCTTCAAATGATCCTCTTGCCTCGGCCTCTGAGAGTGCTGGCATTACAGGTGTGAGCACCACACCCTGTCTTGCCCTTAAAAATTTAAATGTTTAATCCTTTTGACTTAGCACTTTCTTGTAAGAACTTATATGATAGAAACACTACAATAACTTTGTAATAACTACAACCTATAAAAAAGTCAAATGTCCATTAAAAAGGGAGTGATTAAGTAAGTAGTATATTTATTTCGACTAAATATTATAACCATTAAAAAGAAGGAATTTGGGGCGGGTGCGGGGGCTCATTCCTGTAATCCCAGCACTATGGGAGGCCAAAGCCCACACATCATTTGAGGTCAGGAGTTCGAGACCAGGCTGGCCAACATGGTGAAACCTCATCTCTACTGAAAATTAAAAAATTAGCTGGGCATGTTGGCACATGCCTGTAATCCCAGCTACTCATGATGCTGAGGCACGAGAATCACTTGAACCTGGTAGGTGGAAGTTTCAGTGAGCCAAGATCACATCACTGTACTCCAGTCTGGGCAACAGAGTGAGGCTCCATCTCAAAACAAAAAAGAGTGATGTCACTGTATATGTTTTAACATGGAAAGGTGTCCACTTAACAGTTGCTAAATGTGATACATTTGGTTTAAAAGAGATTGAAAGTATACTCAAAAGTGTGCATGAGCATGTGCACATGCACACACGCTTTTTTTTTTTTTAATTGAGTTTTGCTCTTGTCACCCATGCTGGAGTGCAATGGCATGATCTTGGCTCACTGCAACCTTTGCCTGCTGGGTTCAAGCGATTCTCCTGCCTCAGCCTCCCAAGTAGCTGGGACTACAGGCTCAATGGTTATTTTTGGGAGAAAGAGCTAGCCACCATGCCTAGCTAATTTTTGTATTTTTATCAGAGACAAGGTTTCACCATATTGGCCAGGATGGTCTCGATCTCTTGACCTTGTAGTCTGCCTGCCTTGGCCTCCCAAAGTGCTGGGATTACAGGCCTGAGCCACCGCGCCTGGCCAAGTAATGTGTTATTTTTAAAAACCCAAAAAGTAAATTACTTTCTGTTGGATTAGAGGAAATTTCCATTAAGAGAGATTGAGTGAAGTGGTTCATAAACCCTTTTACAGATAACAATTAAAAGATCTGAGTAAAATATAAGAAACAACTGAAAGCATCCAAAAGCTGTCCCTAGAACCTGAAAGAGAGTTGACTCCTGACACACTGTAATAGAAGGAGGAAGAATTGTAAATTTCTTACTTTTTTGCCAGAAGTTATGCATTATTACCCATGGTGTCTTCAGTAGAATGAAATGACAGTGGAAAACTATAGTCTTTCAGATGGGAGGTGCCAGAGAAGAGAAGTCAGAGATGGAAGAGAAGCTGGAAAGTTCAGGGGGAGTCCTGGAAACAGGAGAGAACTACAGAAAGGGTGAGGCCCCACATCTGAGTGAAAATGCTGCCCAAATTCCTGGTTGACGGTTAAACTCCAGATGTATAGGTGAGATCCCAAGGAGCTCAGCAAAACAAAAACAAAAATGAAAAACCAGCCAACCAATGAAACAAGCAAAGCAAGCAGGCAGAGGCCAGAGAGGAATCTTCCCTTAAAAGACAGATCTATACTAGATGAGATCTGTGAGTGTCATGCTTTTTAAAATAGTATATCCCTAAATTGTCAACAGTGCAGCCATGGAAAGTTAAAGCTCTATTGGCTTGCGGTTTAGAGGAAAAACCCTAATAATTGCCCAAACAGCTGAAAACTTAGGAGGAAATCACAAGAACACAAAAATCACAGAGTATGAGTCCCTAAATCTGAATATGATCAGCCTAAATCCTTAGCTGTCTGCCAAATTATACAGGAGCATGGAAGATGCCAGGGAGCCAGGCTAGATGCTGTAAGAGCTAAGCAGATATAGCACCTGCTGCATACGATAGGAGAGACAGTTGGCGGTTTGAATCCAGGCAAGTTAACTGCCTACTAGAATATAAAAAAAGAAAGTCCTCAGAAGAACACAGTAGAACCCAGAGTTGCTATAACATCTTATCTACAATGCCAAGTTTTCGATCTACAATTACTAGACATGTAAATAAAGTGGAAAGTGTAACTCACAGGAAGAAAAGCAATCCGTAGAGCCTGACTCTGAGTGTCTAACTGGGTGTAGTGTTGGATTTTGCAGGCAGACTGGAAAGCAGCTATCCTGTGATCAAAGAATTATAGGAAAATTTGATCAAAGAATTAAAGGAAAAATAAGTGAACAGATAGAGAAATTGTAACAAAGAAATGGAAACAAAAACTGGAAGTTGTAGAGCTCAAATAAGTAATAGCTGAAATAAAAATTCACTGGAAGGTGGGTGCAGTGGCTTATACCTATAATCCTACAACTTTGGGAGGTCAAGGCAGGAGGATCACTTGAGCTCTGGAGTTTGAGACAGCTCAGACAACACAGTCAGACCCCATCTCTATAAAATAGTTTTAAAATGAATCAGGCATGGTGGTATGTGCCTGTAGTCCCAGCTTCTTGGGAGACCGAGGTGGGAGGATCACTTGAGCCCAAGAGATTGAGGCTGCAGTGAGTTGTGATCATGCCACTACACTCCAGCCAGGCTGACAACATGTCTCAAAAGGTAAAGTTCACTAGATATGCATAACAGTGGTTTTGAAATGACAGAGAAAAGAATCTCTGCCCTTGAAGATAGGTCAGTAGAAATTATCTCATTCACTGAAGAGAGGAGCAAAGATTGAAGAAAAGTGAGTAAAGCCTCAGAGACTTGTAGGACAATATCCAGTAGCCTAATATAAGTATACCTGGAGTCCTAGAAAAGGAAGGAAAAAAATAGGCAAAAAACAATATTTGAAGAAATAATATCCCCAAACTTCTCAAATATGGTGGAAAACACTATAGATTCAAGAAGTTCAGTGGAGTCTAAGCACAAAGAAAATGCACTCTTAGGCACATCATAGTCAAATTGCTGAAACCAAAGATAAAAAGAAAATCTTTAAGGCAGATAGAGATTTTTTTGCAGCTCATGAGTGTGATGATATTGAGTGTTCATGCACATGTGTGAGGTGTGCCACCCTCTGAACCTTGTAACAACATCAGCAATTACCCCTCTGACCTGAACTTGTGAGGGGGAGGGGAAGCAGATAGAGAAAAGTGACACATTACATAAAAGGGATCAGTGTTACAAATATGACTGACTTTTCATCAAAAACAATGGAAGCCAGAAGGCAATGGAACAGTATAGTCAAATACTGAAAGAAAAACCCTGTCAACCAAGAATCCAGTATCCAGAGAAACACATTTTCAAAAATGAGGGCTAAAGACATTTTCAGAAATCAAAAATTGAGAGAATTCATCACCAGCAGGCTTACACTAAAATAATTTTTCAGAATGAAGGGAAATGATACCAGATGGTAGCTCACCTGCAGGAAGAAATGAAGAGCACTGGAAATAGTAAATATGTAGCTAAATATAAAAGACTATGTATTTTTTATCTCTAATTTTTTTTTTTTTTTTT
>NW_016107417.1:2325520-2338867 GCF_001604975.1 Cebus imitator | reverse complement strand
GCAGGCTGGAGTGCAATGGTGCGATCTCGGCTCACCGCAACCTCCGCCTCCTGGGTTCAGGCAATTCTCCTGCCTCAGCCTCCTGAGTCGCTGGGATTACAGGCACGTGCCACCATGTCCAGCTAATTTTTTGTATTTTTAGTAGCGACGGGGTTTCACCATGTTGACCAGGATGGTCTCGATCTCTTGACCTCGTGATCCACGCGCCTCGGCCTCCCACAGTGCTGGGATTACAGGCTTGAGCCACTGCGCCCGGCTATCTCTAATTTCTTTAAGATACATATGATTTTTTTTTTGAGATGAGGGTCTCACTCTGTTGCTGAGGCTTGAGTGCATTGGCTGTTCACAAGGACAGTTATGGTGCACTATAGCCTTGAACTCCTGGGCTTAAGCTGTTGTCCTGCCTCAACCTCCTGAGTGGCTAAGACTACAGGCCTGTGCCACTGTGCCTGCTGGTGACATAAGAAACAAGATTTTAAAGCACAGTGTAACAC
The DNA here is from genome assembly GCF_001604975.1 of Cebus imitator. Lineage (NCBI taxonomy): Eukaryota > Metazoa > Chordata > Mammalia > Primates > Cebidae > Cebus > Cebus imitator. The sequence continues at coordinate 2,338,373 of NW_016107417.1, read as the reverse complement.
TGTAGTGCTGGGTTTATCATATATACATAGGCTGGTTACAGAGGCTCACACCTGTAATCTCAGCACTTTGGGAGGCCAAGGTGGGAGGATTGCTTGAGCCCAGAAGTTTGAGGCCAGCCTGGGCAATATGGCAAGACCTTTTCTCACTTGATCTTAGCCAAAAGGCCGAGAAGTAACGGTGAGACCTTTTCTCTACCTAAAAACTAAACTAAAATAAAAAAACCCTTTTAAACATATAATGTATATATAGATGAAATTATGACAACAATGGCACTAAGATGGGGCAGGGCAAATGGAAACTTACTGTTGTAAGATTTGTATATTTTACCTGCTTAAAAGAGACATACTTTAAACACAGAGACACAGGTTAAAAGTAAAAGGATGGAAAAAGATTATACCATGAAAAGAGTACACATAAGAAAGTTAAAGTGACTATATTAACATCAAAAGAAATAAATTATAAGACAAGGAATATTATCAGCGATAAAGAAGGATACCTTATAATGATGAAAAGGTCAGTATCTCACAGAGATATAAAAATCTTCAATGTGTATGTCCCTGATAACAGAGCTTCAAAATACTGAGGCAGGTGCAGTGGCTCACATCAGTAATCCCAGTGCTTTGGGAGTCCAAGGCAAGAGGACTACTTGAGTCCAAGAATTCAAGACCAGCCTGGGCAACAAAGTGAGATCCCATCTCTACAAAAAAGTTTTAAAAAATTAGCTGGTTGTAGTGGCACACACCTGTAGTCCTAGCTGCCCTAGAGGCTGAGGCAGGAGGATTGCTTGAGCCTGGGAATTCAAGGCTGCAGTGAGCTATGATAGCACCACTGCACTCCAGCCTGGGCAACAGAGTGAGACCCTGTCTCTAAACTATAAAAATAAAAAGTCTACCAGGACTGGTAAGTGAGTTTAGCAAGACACAGTAGGATCTCACTGCTATAATAGGATGCAAGATCTTTATACCAAGGAAACCATTTGTGTTTTTGTCAGTATACCAAAAAAAACAGATAACTGGAAAAAAAAATTAATGTAGTGTTCCACTTGCCATATCATCTAAATGCATTAAGTGCTTAGGAATAAATTTAACAAAATGTATGTAAAACATACTGAAAACTACAAAATATTAGTATAAATAGGCTTGTGGGTTGAAAATCTCAGTATCATAAATATATCCATTTTCTACAAATTCATCTGTAGATTCAATACATTCTTAATCAAAATTCTTGCTGTAGAAATTGAAAAGCTGGTTTAAAAATGAAAGTGTGTGAGCCCCTAAATCTGAATATGATCAGCCTAAATCCTTGGCTGTCTGCCAAATTACACAGGCGCATGCCTGCTAGAATATAAAAAAAAGTCCCCAGAAGACAGAAGTCCTCTATGGAATGCAGAGTACCTAGAACTGGCAAAGCTAGCAAAAATTGAGGACTGACTTTTACAGCACCACAAGGCTGTGATGCTGGCAAAAGAAGATATATACATAAATGAGAGGATGGAATCCAGAAATAGACCCACACGTAAATGAACAATTGATTTGCAGCAAAGGTCCTGAGGCAATTCAATGGGGAAACGAACATCTTTTCAACAAATGGTACGGCAGCAATGGAGTATCTGTGTGGAAGAAAACAAACATTAGCCCATATATGCTACCCAGAAAGCTCAAAACGGACCAAAGCCCTAAAAGAGTTAAAACTATAAAGCTTCTGGAAATATTGTTGGGGAAAACATTCATGTGACTTCTGGGTATGAAAAGATTTTTTAAGTAGGATACAAAAAGCACACACCATAAAATAAATGAATGCTAAATTGGACTTTATCAGAATTAAAATGTTTGCTCTTCAGAAAGGAATGAAGAAAATGTACAATATGGGAGAAAATGTTTGTAATTTCTGAGCAGAAAGGAGCTCCAGACAACCATAGCATGAACCCAGATCAAAAACATGCTTTGTGAGAGCAGGCAGACCCAAAGGTATACATGCTGTATATTTACATAAAAATCTCAAAGATACAAACAAGTGGATAGTGACAAGAAAATACATGAGTGGTTATTTGGGGCTTGGGTGGAGGGAAAATTGCAGAGAAGCACAAAGGAACTTTCAGGGGTGATGGAAATGTTCAGCATCTTTATTGTGAGGGTGATTATGCTGTTTTGTTGAATGTAAATTTTGTTTATTGTCTGTAAATGATATCTTCCACAAAGCTGCTGCTGCTGCTTTTAAATAATTTTATTTATTTATTTAGAGACAGAATCTCACTCTGTCCCCCAGGCCAGAATGCAGTGGCGTGATCTCGGTTCACTACTACAACCTCCACCCCCCGTCCCTGGTTTCAAACGATTCTCCTGCCTCCTGCGTAGCTGGGATTACAGACGTACATCACCATACTTGGCTAATTTTTGTGTTTTTAGTAGTGATGGGGTTTCACCATGTTGGCCAGGCTTGTCTCGAACTCCTGGCCTTAAGTGATCCACCTGTTTTGGCCTCTCAAAGTGCTGGGATTACAGGCATGAGCCACTGCATCCAGCCTAAAGTTGATCTTTTAAAAAATCTTTCCATGATTTAATAAAGGGAGCTATTTAGTATTCACTCACTAGACAATGATTATACTTTAGGTTGCTTATTCTCTTTTCCAGAACGACTGTCTTGTTCAGGTATCAGATTCCTCTCTGTGGTGATATTCTTCTGGGAAGAGTGTTCTGCCCCCAAGTTCTGGTAATTTTGCTTTGTTTGATACTTTTGTCTCCCCTCAATTATGTAGGATGATTTTACCAAGTTATGACCAATGACAAATGAACAGATGTCTTTGGGGTCGGGGGGACTTTTAGAAGATAGAGAAATGGGATAGATTATGTTTGCTCCCTCCTCAACCCCACTAAAATGATAATAAAGGAATTTTCTTTTAAAAAGTTACAAATCAGGCCGGGCTTAGTGGCTCATGCCTGTAATCTCAGCACTTTGTGAGGCCAAGGCAGGCAGATCACAAAGTCAGGAGAGCAAGACCATCCTGACCAACATGGTGAAACCCTGTCTCTACTAAAAAAAAATAGAAATGTTAGCTGGGTGTGGTGGTGCTCACCTGTAGTCCAGCTGCTTGGGAGGCTGAGGCAGGAGAATGGCTTGAACCCAGGAGGCAGAGGTTGCAAGTGAGCCAAGATTGTGCCACTGCACTCCAGCCTGGCAACAGAGCAAGACTCCTCCCCACTCCCCCCCCAAAAAGAAATGAAAAAAGTTACAAATCTATAAGGATGGAGAGATTGGGAGCAGAGATTGCAATGGGCCAGAATTTTACCTACAAAATTTTGAAAACTGAAACGTAGGTGCATATATGATGAGTAATTTAGGTTTCAACTTTATCTTCTCCACCAAGTATTTGTAGTAGAGGAAGCTAACAGGAAGCAGTCCTGTTTTCAGCCACTTGTGGGCCATGTTCTCTGGGGTAAGTTTTAAGTATCTGTGAATATAGGATGTACTTTGGGGCAGAAAACAGGAAAATGAGTTGAAAGTCTGAATGTGGAAGTGTTAGCACCCCAGATCCCCATTCCCAAAGAATATGTGTGTCAAAGTCTAACTTAGGGAAACCCTGTTATACATGAGGGTGGAAGGCAGGTTTCTTACCCAAAATAGTAGATTAAGTTGAAGTCTGTATGTTCAGTCAGATCTTTCCACCTACCTTCCTGTCTTGGCTCCTACTGTCCTGGCTGTGGGGCTTGTTATCACAGACACCATCTGTGCCCATTGAAAGACTTACCTCAGAGAAACTGACCCATCCTTGGCTTCTAGAACACTTGTTTATAAGCCCCTCAGCCAGGACATTATAACATTTCTCTCTAGAGAAATTGACTACCGTATGGAAAAAAACTCAAACATGGTATTTAGAATTGCCCTATCCCATCACATGCTATGAGGTCCCACAGTAAGCAAGCGATGCTCATCCACACAGAATTTCTAGTTAGCTCTTTAGCACCTCTTTTCTCTTTTGAGACAGGGTCTGGCTCTGTTGCCCAGGCTGGAGTGCAGTGGCATGATCACAGTCTTGGCTCACTACAGCTTCCTTCCCCTGGGTTCATGTGATCCTGTCACCTCAGCCTCCCAAGTAACCGGGACTATAGATACATGCCATCATGCCTGGCTAATTTTTTTTTGTATTTTTTGTAGAGACAAGATTTTGCCATTGTGTGCAGAGTAGTTTCGAACTCCTGAGCTCAAGTGATCCACTGGCTTTGGCCTCCCAAAGTTCTGGGACTACAGATGTGAGCCACTGTACCCGGCCTGCACTTTGAAAAACAAATTCCTCAAAGAGATAAGATGTTATATCAAGGAAACAAGAGCAGGATGCCAAGTAAAGGAATTATTCAGGAATGTTCTTGAGAATTGAAAAACCTCACTAAATGAGGATTGCCATAAAGAGGTTGGAAGATAGGCCAGGCATGGTGACTTACAGCTGTAATTCCAACCCTTTGGGAGGTCAGTGTAGGAGGATCACTTGAGACTAGGAGTTTAAGACCACCCTGTACAACACGGCGATACCCTGTCTCTACAAAATACAAAAAATTAGCTGGGTGTGGTGGGGCACACCCCTAGTCCTAACTATTTGGGTAGCTGAGGTGGGAGCATTGCATGAGCCCAGGAGTTCTAGGCTGCAGTGAGCAATGACTGCACCACCGCACTCCAACCTGGATGACAGAGAGAGTAAAGCAGTTGGTCAAAGAGACAGACAGTAAGTGGAAGAAAAAAGAAGGTTAAAGAATACCTAGGAGGTCCAACATCTGACTACTGGAGTTCTAGAAAGGTTAAGGACAAGACATTATTTAAAAAGTAACACAAGAGGTTTTCCTGAAATTAAGGTCTCAGATGGATAAGTGCTCACCCAGAGTCCAGAATGAAAAAGACCCTCAAAAAAGTACATTGTCAGGAAATTTTATGACACTGATGACAGATTTTAAAGGGATCCAGAGAGAAAAGTCACATAAAAATGATCTAAAACAAGTGCCATTAGACCATTTAACAATAGCACTGGGATCTAAAAGATAATACATTATAATGCCATCTAAAGTCTGATGGAAAAATTTTCAGTCCATAATTCTACACTCAGTCAAACTGTCAAATCGAGAGTGAAAATAAAAATGTTTTCAGAAATGTAGGGTCTCGGCCAGATGTGGTGGCTCACACCTGTAATCCCAGCACTTTGGGAGGCTGAGGCAGGTGGATCACCTGAGGTAAGGAGTTGGAGACTAGCCTGGGCAACATAGTGAAACCCCATCTCTACTAAAAATACAAAAATTAGCCAGGCGTGGTGGTGCATCCCTGGAATCCAAGTTACTCGGGAGGCTGAGGCAGGAGAATCACTTGAACCCTGGAGGCGGAGGTTGCAGTGAGCCGCGATCCCACCACTGCATTCCAGCCTGGGTGACAAAGCGAGACTCTGTCTCAAAAAGAAAGAAAGAAAGAAATTCAGGGTTTTAAAATATTTACCTGTCTACATTTTCTCAGACCGTCTGGAGGATGTGATCTTCCAAGACTAGAGAGTAAATTAAGGAAGGAAGATGTGGAATCCAGGAAAAGGGATTCAACCCAGGAACCCCTTTTCACAAGGGAATACTCGAGGTATTGATGAGGAAAAGTCCCAGGATGCCAAGTATTTACTTGGCCCAGGCCTAGGAGAGATGGGTTGTAGGAGAGAGGTCTCCTAGGAAAAATGAGACTCAGTGACTATATAATGTAATTCTATGAAGAGAAATTTTAGAGTTATGTTGGAAAATTTAAAAACTAAAAAGTCCAAAAGAAAAAGGTAATCTCCAAAATATTTTTAAAGCTATATAAAGGAAGAAATATAGTCATAGCATGCCATGTAACCAAACAGGATAGTATTTACATAGTCATAATCATATAAATACTGAATTTTGTTTGTTTTGAGATGGAGTCTTGCTCTGTTGCCCAGGCTGGAGTGCAATGGCATGATCTCGCCTCACTGCAACGGCATGATCTCGGCTCACTGCAACCTCTGCCTCCTAGATTCAAGTGATTCTCCTGCCTCAGCCTCCCTGGGATTACAGGCACCTGCCACCATGCTTAGCTAATTTTTGTATTTTTTAGTAGAGACGGGGTTTCACCATGTTGGTGAGGCTTGTCTCGAAATCCTGACCTTGGGTGATCCGCCTACCTCAGCCTCCTAAAGTTCTGGTTTTACAGGTGTGAGCCACCACACCCAGCCAATACCAAATATTGATTTAACAAAATATTACCACACAACTATTGGGAAGATGAAGGAATGGTAGCATGTGTGTCTTTATGGTGTCAGAGAACTAGATCTTAATTTTACGTTGGAGGAATGCAGTAGATAATGTTTAAAATTGAAAAACTTAGATAAAAGCTTTATTTGAATGCCTAAATCTATCTTTAGATTATTTATTATTTATGTTATTTAGAAATACAAAGGTGAATACCAAAAGAGTTGAAAAGGGTTAGTTCCCTCTGGGAAGTGGGCAGGAACTGTAACCATAATAGGTTTGTTGCCCAGCAGAGCAGCATCAATAGTCCGAGACACTGAGTGTTAAGATAGCGCTGCTGAACGAGGAGACAAGGTGGAGGGAAGCCTAAAAGCTGTCTTCCCAGGAGTTCACGGATAGGGATTTTAAGGGTTTTGGAGTGAGCCAAAGTGTGGAGATTGGTGACCGGCTAACGAGTGCAGGGTGAAGTCATGGAACAGGGACATGAAGAAACTGTGTTCTCATGCTGATTCGTTCTTCTGTGGGAGGAAGTCTTCAAATTGGTTGGTGTCAGTTGTTCCACTGGAATTCGGGATCTGAAAAACATCTTAATTCTTAAAAGACTTAACGATTCTGAGAGGAGAAATTCTATCAGGAGGAACAATGGGATACAAATGGTATCTAGTGCTGTGTGACTTCCAGTTACCAGGAAGTGGGCCAAAATGCAGCCTAATTAGTGCTTATTTATGACAACATTTCTGTCCAGATTTCTTATTAACCCTGTGAGAATGGCTTCAAGATGAAGGAGGAGACTTTTCGTTGTTGATTAAGCCTTATAGTACAACTGTTTGGTTTTTTAAAAATGTCTACACACCTGATACATTGATACAAATACAAATTATGTTTTAAAAGAGACCTAAGGAAGAAAGTCCTTATTTCATGCCTCTGGATGTTGGTGTGTGGTTGAGGATGTGATGACAGGAGTTGCAGCAGCTATTGTATAGCCATGAGTAGAGTGAGTGAGCAAGCCGAAAGTGACAAAGGGCTTGGCCCTTTCCCTCTATGCACCTGTTTTTAGAATGATGAGTTAGTTCTACAGCTACCTTTAAAATTGACGTATGTTGTGGACTTATATTTAACATAATTATTTATTTGCTTTATACTGTATATAGTATTTTCAAATAATGCCACTGTTATTACTAACAATATGATTACTCAATGCATATGAATATTTCTTTGCAGTTCTCTTGTTCTTAGAATATATCTCATTTGGAATAAGACTACCATGCTCAGTTTGGACCAACCAGAATCAGCCCCTGAGCTAGGGAGAGGCTCCACCTATGAGACATGACTATAAATTTTTTTTTTTTTTTTTTGATACGGAGTTTCACTCATGTTACCCAGGCTGGAGTGCAATGGCGCGATCTTGGCTCATCGCAACCTCCGCCTCCTGGGTTCAGGCAATTCTCCTGCCTCAGCCTCCTGAGTAGCTGGGATTACAGGCACGCACCACCATGCCCAGCTAATTTTTTGTAGTTTTAGTAGAGACGGGGTTTCACCATGTTGACCAGGATGGTCTCGATCTCTTGACCTCGTGATCCACCCACCTCGGCCTCCCAAAGTGCTGGGATTACAGACTTGAGCCACCGCTCCCGGCCTATAAATTTGTTTTTACCTCTTTTATTGCTTTATAAAAGATCAGTTGACTTTCTGTTAGGAAAGATGAAAATTTAGTGTACAGGTCTCTGTTTTTGTTCCTCTACCCCCTTATATATGGAAATTATGTTTTTGTTTTCAGTGTTTTAATTGGTAACTTTTGTAACTTTAAATGTTTTCATTATACTTTTGTTTCTGGTTCCTTTAATGCCATTATATTTAGTTAGTTCTCCTCCTGGCTAAAAGTTGAAAAATAACGAATAGCATGTATTTATCATATATAAATATTGTGACTGTAACCCTACAAATCTAAGTACAGTTGTTCCTCGATGCCAGCTGGGGATTGGATCCAGGAACCCCAGGGATACCAAAATCTCAGATGCTCAAGTCCTATATATAAAATGGCATAATATTTGCATATAACCTATGCACATTCTCCTGTATACTTTAAATCATCTCTAGATTACGTGTAATACCTAATACACAGTAAGTGCTGTGTAAATAGTTATTACACTTTACTTTTAAATTTGTGTGTGTGTGTGTGTGTGTGTGTGTGTGTGTGTGTTGGGTTTTTTTTTTTCCCCTCAAGATGGAGTCTTGCTCTGTCACCCAGGCTAGAGTGAGTGGCACGATCTTGGCTCACTGCAACCTCTGCTTCCTGGGTTTAAGCTATTCTCCTGCCTCAGCCTCCCGAGTAGCTGGGACTACAGGCGTGCACAACCATGCCTGGCTAATTTTTGTAGAGACAGAGTTTCACCATGTTGGTCAGGCTGGTCTCGAACCCCTGACTTCGTGATCCGCCTACCTCTGCCTCCCAAAGTGCTGGGATTACACGTGTGAGCCACCACGCCTGCCCTTGTGTGTAGTTTATTTCTTAAGAGACAGGGTCTTGCTCTGTCACCCAGGTTGGAGTGTGGTGGCATGATCATAGCTTACCGCAGTCTCCAACTCCTGGGCTCAAGCGGTCCTCCCGCCTTGGCCTCCCAAAGTGCTGGGATTAAAAAAATAAAAATTAAAAAATAAGCTGGGTGAGCCACAGCACCCAGCTTATTTTTTAATTTTTATTTTTTTAAGAGGCAGGGTCTCTGGCTGTTACCCAGGCTGGAGTATGGTGGTGTGATCATAGTTTACTGCAACCTCCAATTCATGAGCTCAAGCAATCCTCCAGCCTCAGCCTCAGCCTCAGCCTCCTGAGTAGTTGGGATTATAGGTATGAGCCACCATGCCTGGCTCTGTTTTTTATTGTATTGTATTATACTGTTATTTATTTATTTGTGAATGTTTTCAATCCACAGCTAGTTGAATATGCAGATGTGGAGCCTGTGGGTATAGAGGGCTGACTGTATTTCTAATATTTATACAACATTTTCTTTTCTTTTTTTTTTTTTTTTTTTATGAAACAGGCTCAGAAGTTAACATTTTCTTCCTTGAAATGAGAATGTTCCTAAGATAAAGACAAAATGGCATTTTTTTCATGAATTTCACTAGTTACTTAAAATCATGTCATATTTTACTTTGACTCACATTTTAATTCTCTCGTGAATTTTTGGGTTTTTTACCCCAGGATTTCTTTCTTTCTTTTTTTTTTTTTTTCCCCCTTTTAAAGCCCAAGCCTCACATCCTCTATGATTTCTAATTGCTACTTGCTTTTTTTCTTTCCTGTTGGCATAAATATGCTTTATGATAGCCCCAGGTTTTCTTAAACTTATTTTTTCTACTTATTGTATGGAATTCCCCTTCCAGAAATTACTTAAGAGTCCTCCTTCCTCCTAATCTGGACTGTTTGTAAGCCTACTATGCAGCTGTCATTAATGGGTTTTCTAAAATGTCCTGTTTCCATACTCTTACCTCTACCTCATTCTGGTGACCACTGTTATGTTAATCCTTCCAGTTACTGTATGCATATACCAGCAAATATAGGTATTTGGTCTCATTTCCCTTATGCTTTTACATAAACGCCAACATGCTATACACTGTTCTGTATGCTTTTCCAGTTAACATTTTATCTTAGAGATCTTTTCACATCAGTACAGAGAGAGTGTCCTCATTCATCCACTATAGCCTCAACCTCCTGGGCTCAAGGAATCCTCCCACCTCAGCCTCTTGAATAGCTGGGACCACAGGTGCACCCCACCCTACCATCTCCCCATTTTTACAGCTGCATAGTTGTCATTGTTGATGGATATTTTAGGCTTCCCATTCTACCACTATTATAGACAACCTATGTCTGTAAAATAATTAGAGTAGAAATGCTGAGTCAAAGAATATGTGCATGTGCAAGGTGAGGAGACATTACCAAACTGCCCTCTGTAGGGTATGGCAGTTACATTCCCACATGCTATGTACGAGTGCCTGCTTCCCCACAGCCTGGCCAAGAGACTGTCATAGGTTTTTCAGTTTTGGGGGTCGGGGAGCAGGTGGTATTTGCTGATCTGATAAGTGAAGGATGGCAGCTGTGGTCCACCCGTATGAGACTGGCATGGACGATTACTCCACTTTCACAGAAACAGTGGAAAAATTCCAGCTATCTTTACATTTAACAAGCTATAAGGAAACATCAGCAGATTAAGAAATTAACCACAGGACCTAATTAGAAAAAGATCTGGCAACATGCCCAGCTCATCCAGTGGCAAAGGGAGAAATATTCTGCATTTGTGACACTGTTTAGAAAGGGGTAATTTAAGTGCCGTTTAATCTGGGCTAGTATTGTCCAATTAAGTCTGCAGAATGAAAACACTTGGATTTTTTAATACTTAGTGTGGTAAAGCAGATTTATTTTCTTCCCCTAGTATATTTACATTGAATTGTAAAGGTTATCATTTAGTTAAATAAGCCACACATTTCCTGTTTTCTTTTAAACCACTGTCCTAGGAGTCGTATTCAAATAAGAGTTGGACATGGTGTTTGTCCTTCAACACATTAGTGCAGGGTGACTGTAATTCAGACTGGAGTTTGGTACCAAAGTTTTATATCTAATTTAGACAGCCTAACCTAGTTAACACAGATTGGTGCTAGATCCTGGCTGACATCCACTGGCTGCATAACCTCAGGTAAGCTATAGTACTTTTCTGCACCTCAATTTTCTCATCTATAAAATAAAGATTATAATTGATTTGAGGATTAAATTATATACATTACACATAGCAGGATCTGGCTCATAGTGTTGTATGCTTGCCGTTATGATATTATACCCACACAGATTGTGAAATTTTTGTTTAAAAAATATTTTTCCCGATTTTCCAGGAATGGCCAACTTGGAAGTTAAAAAATATATATTTTCCTGATTAAAAAATTCATGCATGACCTTTATAGAAAATGCGGGATATATAGAAAAGATTTATTTTATTTTATTTTATTTTTGACATGAGGTCCCTCGGCCAGGCTGGAGTACGGTAGCTCTAACACAGCTCACTGCATCCTCAATCTCCTGGGCTCAAGTGATGCTCCCACCTCAGCCTCCCAAGTAGCTAGGACTATAGGCATGTGCCACCATGCCTGGCTAATTTTTTTTTTGGCAGGGGGAATGTGGGTGGGGATGACGTCTCACTATGTTGCCCAGGCTGGTCTCCAACTCCTAGGCTCAAGCGATCCTCCTGCCTCCGCCTCCAAAAGTGCTAGGATTACAGGTGTGAGCCACTGCGCCTGACCAAAAAGCATTTTTTTAAAAACTCGCCTGTCATATCACCACTAATAGAACAGTGTTAGCATCTGGGCACATCCCTCAGAGGCAGTCTTGCTTGCATTGTGGTTAAGAACATGGACTCTGAGCCATCTACCTAGGTTCATATTTGGGTCCCACTGTTTAATCTGTGTTCATCTCTCTTAGTTTGCTCATCTGTAAGATGTGGCTAAGTGAGGGGTACTTTATCCTCACTTAGTGAGGATAAAGGAGGCTAATATATGTAGAGCATTTAGAATAGGTGAGGCAGAGGTAAGCATCTGTGTGTTGTTGCTGTTATTCTCCTCTTTGTGTGTATGGCCGAAGTTTAAAGAAATTTCGTCAGCCTCTGAAATAGAGAATATATATATATATGTAGCACCACTGAGTGGTACAGGCAGGCAAGAAGTGCTACAAGGGATAAACAGACATACACAAATAGGTAATTTGCATGAACTGGTGGCATTAGGAAAACATTAGCTGGGCATGGTGGCATGCACTTGTCCTTTCAGCTACTCAGGAGGATGAAGGTGTTAGGATTGCCAGAAGTCAGGAGTTCAAAGCTGCAGTGTGCTGAGATCACACTACTGTACTCCAACCTGAGGGACAGAGCGAGAATCTATCTCTAAAACAAAAACAAAACCACCAAATAAATAAAAATAAAGAAGGCACTAGAGTGGAGAAAGGAAACTGAAGTAGAGCTAGTTATAACTTCCCCAAAGGAGATTATAACTTGAGTAGATAGAATCTTAGTTCTCCCTAGCTAACTGGAAAATAATTTCTTCCTAGGCAATTGGAAAAAAAAAAGTGAATAAATCCATAGTTTAAAACTCAAGTAAAAAATGAGAATGTCTATATTGTGGGTAATAAAAAAAATGATACTATTACTCTAATTTCATTGGGACAATGAATACATTCCCACTTGAAATCTCAGCCAGAAAAGTAAGTAGAAATTCAATTGGCTACATTTTTTTTTCCTATGGAAAAACCCTTACTCTGATTTACAAAACAGATAAATTTGAGAGTGAGCATTCATAGCCTCGAGAGATTCACTATTGACTTCCTGTAAATAATAACTTTTCCACAGTCAAATTGGATTCCAGGAGGAATGTGATGATTGCCATGAGAGGCAAACACACATTATTTTAGGAGCCCAGCCTGATGGATATTAATTGGTGTAGTGGGTTGAATATTGATCCTCAAAACGTACCCCTGGTACTTAGGAATGTCACCTTATTTGGATTGAGAGTCTTTGCAGATGAGATAATCTTAGATTGTGGATAGACCCGAAATATCCAATGACTGATGTTCTTTCTTCTTTTTCTTTCTTTCTTT
>NW_016107417.1:2323167-2325323 GCF_001604975.1 Cebus imitator | reverse complement strand
GCTGGTCTCAAACTCCTGACCTTAGGTGATCCACCTACCTTGGCCTCCCAAAGTGCTGGGATTATAGGCATGAGGCACCATGCCCAGCCTGATGTTCTTGTAAGAGGAAGGAGAGGGAGTTTTAAGACATAGAAACAGAGGGGAAACACAGGGGAGAAAGGCTATGAGAAGACAGAGGCCAGGGTTGGAGTGACAGAGCCAAGAATGCCCAGGATTCCCAGGAACCACTGGAGACTGGAAGGGGCCAGTCTGGATGCTCTCTTAGAGCCTTACAGGCCACATAGCCCTGCCTACACCTTGGTTTTGCTCTTCTGGCCTCTAGACCTATGAGAGAATAAATGACTGTTGTTTTAAACCACCAAGTTTGTGGTAATTTGTTGTGGCAGCTTTAGGAGATGAAAATATGGCACCAATTTAAGTTGTCAGTGGGAAAATTATTTTATGTACATATACAAAAATCTAGTGCATCTATTATGTGAAACCAAGTAAGCAATGTTAAAATTTTATAGGCAATAAATATGGGAGAAGTCAAAGACACCATTTTAGATATCACTTGATGGGTGTAATAAAATGACCCTTTTTATTTGGAAAATTTGAAGACTCTGAATGTGTATCAAGCCAATTTACAGTATTCATTAAATTCGTCATTGTAGAATAACCAGAAATCTAAAAATGATACAAGTCTTATTTCCTATTAATGCAAAAAAGCGTATTGCAGTTTCTCCTTAAAAGTAGTTATTGGTGGCCAGGTGTGGTGGCTCATGCTTGTAATTTCAGAACTTTGGGAGGCTGAGGTGGGTGGATCACTTGAGGTCAGGAATTTGATACTAGCCTGGCCAACATGGTGAAACACAATGTCTACCAAAAAATACAAAAATTAGCTGGGTATGGTGGTGCATGCCTGTAGTCTTAGCTACTCAGGGAGGCTAAGGTAAGAGAACTGCTTGAACCAGGGGACAGAGGTTGCAATGAGCTGAGATTGCTCCACTGCACTCCAGCCTGGATGGACAGGCTGTTTTCATATTGCTGCTAACATTTCTCCTACAAAGCTAGATGATTATTCAGATCTTAGGTCTAAAATTTACACCTTCTGTATTGGGATCCCAACAATAGACTTAAAGATACTCATTCGCATCCCAGAATTATTCTTTTCAAGGTGGAAGATCTTTGAATAGGTAGCTGTGATGCGATATATATTATTTGAATCGAAGTCTTCTGGTTTCAAACAGCAAGATAATGGTATTTTCTGTCTGTGAAGTCCTTTATCAGGAATGTCTAAGGATTATTTTTGGTTTCTGTATCTGAGTGGAGCTCTTTGTTTCTGAAGCAAAATATAGGTCTTGCCTTGAGGTGAGATAGATAGGGCAATCAGAGGAAGATGGAATTATCTCTGGTCAAAAAAACCCCAGCTGGTTATACAATACTTCTAAATATGCCATTTAAAGGTAAAATGGCAAGTTGTTTCAGCCCCTGTGACCTATTTTTAAAAATGTTAATTGTCTTTGTAGATAAAGACATCTTAAATCCAAATTGCAGTTTTCTTGTTCTGTTTAAGCACTGTAAGATTGTGAGAAGTTGAACTTCGCAGGAGGGAAATAAAGGGAGGAGAGAATGCCAGTGAGAAAGAAAAGAGAGTGAAATAACAAATTGGTGTTTCCTGTCCTGGTTCTTCTGTTCACAAAAAGTGGCAGAATCTGGGTACAGCAATGCCTCCATAATTGGAAAAAAGAGCAAAAATCTTCATATTTAGCCTCTTGGTATTACTGTGCAGCTTTCAAACTCTACAGCGTTAAGGATTTCTTCCATGTGCGTTTTCAGTTCATCACTCAAGTCTCATTACAGAGAAGATACGGATTAACTCCTCATCTATATGATTTCAAAAATAGCACGGTGACCCTGGGGTAATGATCTGGTAGGACATAATTGAACCTTTCTGGGCACCTGTGCAGTTGTATGCTATGTCATTTTTCTTGTATGTAGTTCTAGAGTGACACCAGATCTATTTTTAAAAAAGTATTTTCATTTGTGAGTATAGTCCCAGCTACCAGGGAGGCTGAGGAAGGAGGATCCTTTGAGCCCAGGAGTTTAAATCCAGCCTGGGCAACATAGTGAGACTACTGTCTCTTAAATTTTTTTTTTTTTTTTTTTTTTTTTTT
>NW_016107417.1:2298062-2321331 GCF_001604975.1 Cebus imitator | reverse complement strand
GAGACAGTCTCACTCTGTCACCCAGGCTGGAGTGCAATGGCATGATCTCGGCTCACTGCAACTTCTGCCTCCTGTGTTCAAGCGATTCTCCTCCCAAGTAGCTGGGACTACAGGTGCTTGTCACCATGCCCAGCTAATTGTTGTATTTTTAGTAGAGATGGGATTTCACCATGTTGGCCAAGCTGGTCTTGAACTCCTGACCTGAGGTGATCCACCTGCCTCGGCAGGGAGCCACCATGCCTGGCCTGACCTCACATCTTAGCTGTCTTTATTTGCCATGCACTAGACATCCTTGCCTTGTTTCCTTCAAATATCCCAACCTCACTTTATTTAGGTTTCATCTTTTTCTTTTTAGTTTTACTCTATGTGTAGTTCCCCGTACAATTAATCATTTATTTTTGCTTGGTTTTGAATATGATATAGTACAATATTATAGGTAGTCTTCTGCCGCTTACGCTTAGTCCATTCATTCACTTTCATTGCTGGATAGCTTTTGATTGTGTGAATTTACAGATTTGTCTACTCCTCTTACAGTGTACATTTGGGTTCTGATGAGCACAGTGCAAATATTCTCTAGTATATAAGGAGCTTATAATGGGCCAGGCAGTGTTCTCAGTGCTTTTATGTATATGGGCACTCACAACAACCCTGTGAGTCAGTATTATTACAATGCTCATTTTTCAGATGAGGGAGCAGAGGCATAGGAAGATGAGTAGTTTACCCATGTCATCTGGTAATGAGTGAAATTGCTGGATCATGGACTTCACATATGTTTAACTTCAAAAGAGGATGCCTAATAGTTTCTGAAATGATGTACCAGTTGATACTCCCACCAGTGGCATATGAGTTCCCTTCATGCCACATCTTCACTCATACCTAGTTTTGCCAATTTTGTGGGTGTGAAATGGTATTTTGATTTCAATTTGCATTTTCTTGATTTCTAATGATTTGAGCATATTTTTGTATGTTTATTATCCATTATTGTTTCCTCTTCTGGAAACATGGAACGTCTGTTCATGTCTTTTGCCCACTTTTCTGTTGATTTGTCAGTCTTTTTCTTACTTGTACTTCTTTCCCTTTGTCAGTATTAGGAGTTTCAGCCTTCTCCGGGTTCATGGCTTTTTTTTTTTTTTTTTTTGAGATAGAGTCTTGCTCTGTCATCCAGGCTGGAGTGCAGTCATAGCTCACTGCAACCTTGAACTTGAACTCCCGGCCTCAAGTGATCCTCCCATCTCTGCCTCCCAAAGTATTGGAATTACAGGTGTGAGCTACCACAGCTGTCTTTGGCCTGTCTTTTGAGTGTCTTTTTGGTGTCTCTTGATGACTAGAAATTCCTGATTTTAATATAGTTGGATTTCTTATTGTTTTCAATGTCTTATTTTTAGAAATCCACTCTTACCTCAGAGTCATAAAAATATTGTCCAACATTATAAAATTTTGCCTTTCACATATAAGAATTAAAGCTTCATGAAGGTTATTTTTATGTATGGTGTGAGGCATGGATCCAAATTTCCTTTTTTGCATTTCACAGTTTATATTTTTTTTCTAGTTATTGAAATAATGCCTTTTTCTTATATTGCTTCTGCATGATTGTGGGATTATTTCTGGGCACCGTGTTCTGTTTCATTGATCTTTTTGTTGTTCCTGCACTAATAACATACTGCCTCAACTACTGTTTCTTTATAATAAATCTAAATACCTGATAGCCTAATTTTCCCACCTTGTTTCTTTTCTTCAAGAATGTCTTGGTCAGACTGGAGTGCAGTGGTGTGATCATGGCTCACTGCTACCTCAACTTCCTAGGCTCAGGTGGTCGTCCACCTCAGCATCCTGAGTAACTGGGACCACAGGCACATACCACCACCATGCTTGGCTAATTTTTAAAAATGTTTTGTAGAGATGGAGTCTTGCCATGTTGCCCAGGCTGATCTTGAACTTGAACTCCTGGGCTTAAGTGATCCACCTACCTTGGCCTCCCAAAGTGTTGAGATTACAGGCATGAGCCACCATGTCTGGCCTGCTCTTCCTTATAAATTTTAGAATTAGCATCTTTGGAAAATCCTGTTGGAATTTTGATCAGTGTTGTATTAATTTTGTATATCAATTTGGAGGAAAATCAAGATATCAATGCTAGAGTGCCTCTTATGCATGAGCATGGCATCTCTTTTGTCTTAAAATTGACATTTGTATACGTACAGTGTATCTTACAACTCCACACAGGTCTTGCACATCTTATGGAAAGAGAGTGTAGAGTAGTGGTTTTGAGAGCAGAGGCTTCAGAACCAGGCTGCCTATGTTTCAGTCCTCACTTAGCTGCTTATAGTGTCATCTTGGGTTTCAATCCTGTTGGTTTCAGTTCTCACCTTGCTGCTTACAATGTCATCTTGGGTAAGTCAGCTTCTCTGTACCTCATTTTTCTCATCTGTAAAATAGGGCTAATGTTTCTACTTCATAGGGGCACATAGTAAATGCTCAGTAGTTGGTAGCTGTTGCTATTAATTTATTTTATCCCTAGGTATCTTATTTTTTGTTGCTTGTTTCCTAAATTGTACCTTTTTAAAAAATTACAGTTTTTAATTCTTTGTTGCTGGTGTTTAGAAATGCATTTGAGTTTCAGAAATCTAGCAACCTGGTTAATCTCTCATTAATCCTGATAATGAGAATTTTTTTGGATTTCCCAAATGTGCTGTCATAAATCAACTTGCAAGTAATGGCTTTTGTTTCTTCCATTTTAAACTTTATATTTTTATGTATTTTTTGTTCTCTTACTGAGCTGCTTAGAGTCTTTATTTGCTTTTAGCTGAACAGCCTTCTCAAATAGCTAGAGGCTTGACAACAGTATAACCTTGAATAAAAGTGGAAATGGTGAACACCTTTTTTATTCTTAGTTTTTAAGAAAACGTTCTAATGTTTCACTATGAAGGTATTTACTGTATATTTCTGGTGTATATCTTTTATGTCACAGAATGTTTTTCTATTCCCAGTTTTCTAAGAGGACTTAACCATAAATGGATGTTGAGTTTTACCAAATGATTGATATAAATCTGTTGAAATGATCATATATTCTGTCCTTTAATCTGTTAATGATGAAGATTACATGCATAGGTTCTCTAATGTTAAAGCATCTTTACATTCCTGTGATAAATCTAACTGGTATTTTACTTATGTATTTATTTATTTAGAGATGGAGCCTTGCCCTGTCACCCAGGATAGAATGCAGTGGCATGATCTCGGCTCACTGCAACCTCTGCCTCCGGGTTAAGCGATTCTCCTGCCTCGGTCTCCCTAGTAGCTGGGATCACAGGTGTGCACCACCATACCTGGCTAATTTTTTTTTTTATCTTTAGTAGAAATGAGGTTTCACTGTGTTGGCCAGGCTGGTCTCGAAATCCTGACCTCGTGATCTGCCTGCCTTGGCCTCCCAAAACCCTGGGATTACAGGCATGAGCCACCGCAACCAGCTATTTTTTAAATATATTACTAGATTTGGTTTGCTAATATTTTGTTATAAAATTTTTTATTACTTATCATAAAAGAGATTGGCTTATAATTTTTCTTTCTGCAGTACTGAGGTTATGTTAATTTTATGAAATTAATTGGAAAGTGTTTCTTCCTTTTGACCCTCTGGAAGAATGTATATAAGGTTAAAATAATATTTTATTTGAGTGTTTGTTAGAATTTGCCTGTAAAGATAATCTGGACATGGTGTTTTCATTTTCAAAAGGGTTTAAACTACTGATCACTGTCTTTAATAGTTATAGAACCATTCAGGTTTTCTCGAGCTTCCTTAATAATTTCTGTTACATTATATGTTTCTAGAAATCTGCTGTTTTCATCTAAGTTTCCAGCTTTACTTGCATAAAGTGGTTTGTGGCATAGTCTAATCTTGTAAATCTTCGCTTAATCTGGAGTATGTTCCTTGAAAAACAATTTTAGGTTTCTAGATTTTATTAGCCTCTTAAGACTAATATATATATATTTGCTTTCTGTTTTATGAAATTTGCTTTTATCCTTTCTTTTAGATTTTTGGGCTTATTTGACTCTCCTTTTATTTTTTGCTTCTTAATGGCTGCTTAATTCATTAATTTCAGCATTTCTTCTTTTCCTGTGTAACTACTTAAGGCTGTTGTTTCCTTTAAGAAGTAATAAAGTTTCCCCTAATATTGCTTTAATGGCATAACAAAGTTTTGATACATCATATTTTAATGTTTGGTTCTGAATATTTTCTGATTTATAACTTCTTTGATCCATGAGTGCTTTACAGGGATGTTTTTATACTTTCAAATGCATTCTCTTTAAAGTTACCTTCTTATTACTGATTTCTAATTTAATTGTATTTCAATGAGAAAAAGTAGTTCTCATGTTACTGATTCTTTGAAATTTGTTGGTAAAGGCTGGGTGGGCCTGGTAGCTCATGCCTGTAATCCCAGCAGCTTGGGAGGCTGAGACTGGTGGATTGCTTGAGTCAAGGAGTTGAAGACCAGCCTGGGCAACATGATGAAACCTCATCTCTACAAAAAAAAAAAAAAAATCAGCCGGGTGTGGTGGCATGCGCCTTAGTCCCAGCTACTTGGCAGGCAGAGATTTCAGTGAGTCGAGACTGAGCTACTGCACTCCCACCTGGGTGACAAAACAAAACCCTGTCTCAAAAAAAAGGAAATTTGTTGATAATTTACTTTACACCTAAATACAAGATCAGATTTTTAAAGCATTCTGTGTATGTTTGAAAAGATTGTGTATTCTCCTGTTGCAGGATTCAGGATTCCTGTGTTGATCTGAATATTGGTAATCTCAGCATTTTTTTTCTGTTTATCAGTTACTAAGAGAGGTATTTTAAAATATGCCCTTCTGATAAGTGAGCTTGTCACTGTCTTATATTTCTGTCAGTTTTTGTGGCATTTATTTTTAAGCTATTTTTATTAAGTTTATATAGGTCTAGAATTATCTTCCTGATGATTCCTTAGTAATTCCATTTTGTCTAATATTGATCTATATATTCCAGCTTTCTTTTGATTATTATATATCTGGTATAACTTTCCATTCTTATTTTAGGTGAATTCTTATGAAGAACATATAAGTGGGTTTTGTTTTGTAAATCTAATCTATGTCTTTTACCTTAGGAGTTTAATGTATTTCTACATATTATGGCTATATTAAGATGGCAGAAAAATCTCACATAGGTGTTTTTTCTGCCTTCTTAATTTATGCTTTCCATTTGTTCTTATTTTTGGGGTGTGTCTCTCTGTTTCTGGATGACTCTTTAAACCTCTTTCTTTATGTCATTTTGAATTGGTTGACAGTGTTTCTCTCATTCCATTTTTCTAAACTATGTGTTTCAAAGATAGGCATTCAATTTTTATTTTCTTAGTGGTTACTCTCAAACTTTGAATGTGAATACTTAAGAGTATAAAGTTAGTCAATTTCCATTCTCCCCTGAATCAATTAAATGTCCTAAAAAATGTTTTAATCCAAGTAGTTCCTCTCACCATGCTTGCTATACCATTTACTGTATGTAAATCAGACATTGCCATTCTTGTTTTATAAAAGCAATGCTTGTTTAAATTTCCCTATATTTTTACAGTTTTCTTTGTTCATCATTTCTTTTTCTATCCTTTATCTTCTTACTGGGACCTTTTCTTATTTTTATGGTATATCCTTAACGACATTACATGAAATGAGTGAGCCAGCCTCCAGGGTCTTCCTGATGACTGTGGCTCTCGATGATTCACACTCCCACCGTTATACCAGAGTGAGTTAGAAGGAAAACACCACACTCTGAGTACCAATTGAGAGTCCTTTATTGCTGGCGACCGAGAGTCAGCTCGTGGATCTTAGCCCCAAAGAGGGGGTTTGATTCCTTTTTATATCTTGCCTAAGAGAGGGGAGTGGGAGCTTAGCTGAAGCAGAATTTACAGAAGCAGAACAAGTAAGTTATATAAGGAGGCTGATAACTAAGAGGCAGGAGGTTTCCATGATTGTTGATTACTAAGGAGAGTATACACAAGTAGTTCCCATGATTGCTGGTTACCAGGGTGGGTATTCGGTACTTGCCATACAATCAATCAAGGGGGTATTCACCATAGCAAGTGGGCTTGCCAAGCAGGATGTGGTTACAATGGTTATATGCCTCTATAGTTCTAAACACAGCATGACCCAGCACAGTAGCATGACCCAGGTATGCTCTCAAGGGAGAAATGGTGGGAGGGGTGAGGCGGAGGTTAAGATAGAGTCTGTCAGGCTAACACAGGGTAGGTTAGCACACCACACTGAAGAGGGCTGACCTTTGTAACCATTGGAACATTGCAGCAGTGATGGAGCACGATTTCTGAGGCTGGGTCATAAAATACATTGCACCTTTTTGCCTTGCTCTTTCTTGGGCCACTCACTCTGGGATGCCGCTGCCATGTCATGAGGTTATCAGGCAGTTCTGGAAGGATTCCATATGAAGAGGCTCCCTGTCATCTGCCAGTACACACTTCCCAACCTTGTAAGGCAGCCACATGGGAAGCAGATCCTGCAGGCCTATCATGGTGACTATAGCCCTGGCCACCATCCAGATGGCATCCTCACAAGAGACCCAGAGCTAGGACCACCTACCCTAGCTGCTTCTGAATCTCTGACACACAGAAACTGTGAGATAAGAAATGTGTTTAGTGGCCAGGCATGGTGGCTTATGCCTGTAATCCCAGCACTTTGGGAGGCTGAGGCAGGTGGATTACTTGAGGTCA
The DNA here is from genome assembly GCF_001604975.1 of Cebus imitator. Taxonomy (NCBI): domain Eukaryota; kingdom Metazoa; phylum Chordata; class Mammalia; order Primates; family Cebidae; genus Cebus; species Cebus imitator. Next base: position 2,314,603 of record NW_016107417.1, on the reverse strand, counting down.
GGAGTTTGAGTCCGTCCTGGCCAACATGTTGAAACCCCATCTCTACAAAAATACAAAAATTAGCTTGGGCGTCATGGCAGATGCCTATAATCCCAGCTACTCGGGATGCTAAGGCAGGAGAATCACTTGAACCTGGGAGGTGGAGGTTGCAGTGAGCAGAGATTGCACCATTACATTCCAGCCTGGGTGACAGAGTGAGACTCTGTCTCAAAAAAAAAAAAATTAGCTGGGCGTGGTGGCATGCACCTATAGCCCCAGCTACTTGGGAAGCTGAGGCAGGAGAATCACTTGAACCTGGGAGGCAGAGATTACAGTGAGCCCAGATCACACCACTGCACTCCAGCCTGGCGACAGAGTGAGACTTTGTCTCAAAAAAAAAAAAAGTTTTAATTTATTAGTATTGTTACACAGCAGTAATTAATACACACTAGCGAAAGTCTTCTGATAGTAAACTGTTTTTATCTGAAAATTTTTTTTGTTTTTGTTTTTGTTTTTGGTAGAGACAGGGTCCTGCTTGCTATGTTGCTCAGTGTGGTCTTAAACTCCTGGGCTCAAGCAGTACTCCCACTCAGCCTCCTAAGGTGCTTGCTTTACAGGCATAAGCCACACATCCAGCCATCTGAAAATGTCTTTAATTAATGCTCATTCCTAAAATATATTTTATCTATGTGTACAATTCTGTGTTGACAATTATTTTCTCTCAGCACATTGAAGATATTTTTCAGTTCTCTTCTGAATTCCATTATTGCTGTTAAAAGTCCATTGTCAAATAAAAGACATGTATCTAGACTATGTAAAAAACCTAACACTCAACAAACAGCTCAGTTTAAAAATGGGCAAAAGATTTGGGGCAGACGCAGTAGTTCATACCTGTAATCCCAGGCACTTTGGGAGGCTGAGGTGGGCAGATCACCTGAGGTCAGGAGTTCAGGACTAGCCTGGCCAACACGGCGAAACCCTGTCTCTACTAAAAATACAAAAATTAGCCAGGTGTGGTAGTGCATGCCTATAATCCCAGCTACTCCAGAGGCTGACGCAGGAGAATCACTTCAACTCGGGAGGCAGAGGTTGCAGTGAGCCAAGATCGTGTCATTGAACTTCAGCCTGGGCAACAGAGCAAGACTCAGTCTCAAAAAATTAAAAAAAAAAAAAAAAAAAAAAAAAACAGGCAAAAGATTTGAATAGAGATTTTACCAAAGAAGATATGCCAAATAAACACTTGAAAGGATGCTCAAAATCATTAGTCACTTGGGAAAGGCAAATTAGTCATGAGGGAAATGCAAATTAAAATTATATTAAACAAAATAACAAGAAAAAAATCCCCCAAAATCATAAGAAGATACCATTTAACACTTATTAAAATGGCCTTAATGAGAAAGGCAGACAATAATAAATGGTGGCGAGGATGTAGAGAAACAGGAACCCACCACGTACATTGCTGGTAGGAATGTAAAATGGCATGGCCACTTTGGAAAATACTTTGACAGTTTCACAGGAAGTTAAACATAAATTTACCATATGACCCTGCAATTCCACTGGTAAATATACACCCAGGAGAAATGAAAGCTGGGTCCAAAGCGTTCAAAGACTTGTATATTCATAACATCATTAGTCATTAAAACTAAAAAGTGGAAACTACTCAAGTGCCCACCAGCTAGTAAATGGATAAATATTATTCACCAATAAAATGAATAAAATACTGATTCGTGCTACAAATGGGTCAGTCTCAAAACACACTAAGGGAAAGAAGCCTGACATATTGTATGGTCCCTTTTGTATGAAATATCCAGAAAAGACAGACCCATAGAGATGGAGACTTGATGGGCTTCCTGGGAGGGAATGGAAATAGGGATTAACTGTAAATGGGCACAAAGGATTGTATTTTGATGATAAAAATACTCTAGTACTGTATTGGGGTGATGGCTGCACCATCTAACAAATTTATTGAAGATCATTGAGTTGTATGTTTAAAATAGGTGAATTTTGGCAGGCACAAAAGCTCACGCCTATAATCCCATCACTGGGAGGCCAAGGCGGGTGGATCACCTGAGGTCAGGAGTTCGAGACCAGCGTGACCAACATGGTGAAACCCCATCTCTACTAAAAACACAAAAATGAGCTGGGTGTGGTGGCAGACACCTGTAATCCCAGCTACTCAGGAGGCTGAGGCAGGAGAATCTCTTGAACCCGGGAGGCTGAGGTTGTAGTTAGCCAAGACTGTATCATTTGACTCCAGCCTGAGCAACAGAGCAAAACTTTGTCTCAAAAAAAAGAAATAAAACAGGTGAATGTTATAATATATAAATTAAACCAATATGATTTTTTTTTTAAGTCGTCAGTCTGAGTGCTTCTCTTTTTCTCTGGCAGCTTTTAAAGTCTCCTTTGTCTTTGGTATTCTGCAGATTCACAGTAATGTTTGGTTATGGATTCATTTTTCTTTACCCTCCCTTCGAATATGTTGGGCTTTCTAAAATCCGAAAGTGGATGGCTTTGGTAAATTCTGGAAAATTTTTTGCCATTGGACCTTTGAATGACACCCCTCACCTATTCTGTCTCTTTCTCTTGGAGATTCATTGCATCTAGATTAGATTTCAGCTCTAACTTCTCTGTTTTCTAGGTCTGACTTTTCTTTTACACTTTTATTGTCACTTTGCTACATTTTGTGTAAGTTCTGATCTGTCTTCCACTGTACAAATTATCTATCAGGCCCAGTGGCCAGCAGGGGGGACATGGAGTATGCCTATGGCTTCCCATACATAGGTCACGGGCTTTACCCTGGAGCCAGCGTTGGTGTCACCTTCTCCAGGACCAAGTGGATTTCCACAAACCTTGTTGGGGAGATATGTGAATGGCAATCACATGTACTGATCATTCAAGCTGGAAACCTGAGAGTTGTCTCTGATTTTTTTCTCTCTACTCCTGGCATCCTGTAGGTTGAAATATCACAAGGTTAATTCTACTTTCTAAATGTTTCTCAAATTGAATTTTTTTCTTTTTGATCTCAGTGACTACATTCCAGATTCAGGAATTCATCGTTTCTCACCTGGACATTTATAGTAACTTCCTAACTCTTCTTGTCTTTATACTCACCAGTGCCAATCTACTCCACACACTTTGACCAACGTAGACTTTCCAAAATATAAACATTATTTCCTTCATTTTTAAAAATTTCAACTTTTATTTTAGATATAGTGGATACATGTGCAGATTTGTTACATGGGAATATTGTGTGATGCGGAGGTTTGTAGTACAAAACCCGTCACCCAAGTAGTTAGCGTAGTACCCAATAGGTAGTGTTTTAAACAAACCACCCCACCTAGCTCCACCTCTAGTAGTTTGCAGTGTCTGTTGTTCCAATATTTATGTACAGTTGTGCTCAGTATTTAACGCTCACTTATGTGAGAACATACATTTTAATTAAAGAGTATATCTGCATTTTAATGTTACTCTCCTGTCTAAAATCCTTTAATTTCTACGTTCCAGCGTAAGATCCAGATTCTTTAGCATAACATTCATGTTCTTTTATGATCTGAGCCCTGGTTGTCTAACGTGTTTTCCTGCTCCTTTATCCATATACACTCTTTTTTTTTTTGGAGATGGAGTTTCACTCTTGTTGCCTAGGCTGGAGTGTAGTGGCGTGATCTTGACTCGCTGCAACCTCTACCTCCCAGGTTCAAATGATTCTCCTGCCTCAACCTCCTGAGTTGCTGGGTAGGCATGTGCTACCACGTGTGGCTAATTTTTGTATTTTTCATAAAGACAGGATTTCACCACGTTGGCCAGGCTGGTCTTGAACTCCTGATCTCAAGTGAACTGCCTGCCTTGGCCTCCCAAAATGCTGGGATTGCAGGTGTGAGCCACTGTGCCCGTCCCATATGCACTCTTAATTTCCAACCTACTTACCCGCTTTCTTAAGGAATCAGTTCTGGCCTGGCGTAGTGGCTCACACCTGTAATCCTAGCACTTTGGGAGTCCAAGGCAGGCAAATCACAAAGTCTGGAGTTTGAGACCAGCCTGACCAACATGGTGAAACTCCATGTCTCTACTAAAAATACAAAAATTATTAGCTGGGCATGGTGGCAGGTACCTGTAATCCCAGCTACTCTGGAGGCTGAGGCAAAGAATTGCTTGAACCTGGGAGGCGGAGGTTGCAGTGAGTCGAGCTCACACCACTGCACTCCAGCCTGGGCAACAGAGCGAGACTCCATCTCAAAAAATATATTAATTAATTAATTTTAAAAAAGAAGCAGTTCTGTCACTGTGAATATGTTGTTCTCTCTGACTGAAGTGGTCTTCTTCCTCCCTGCGAGGTGAGCGCTGACTTATCCTTAGTTTCTGTGAAGCCTTCTCTTACTCCCCAGGAAGGACATGAGACACTCCTTCTGCATTCCATAGTAACTTGCATATGTCTCAGGTAGATCACTTACAAGTTACACTGTTGTTTGTATGCCTTTCTCACTAGACTGAGGGTGCTGTGAGGTCAGGGATCAGTCTTGATTTATTTAGCTCCATTCCTGTTCCCTCATTGATCTTTTTCAACAGTGGCTTTCTATCCCAGGGCTACTAGTATTTCTTCTTTGAGTCTGTTTTGACCAATACAAGGATAGCAAAAAGGAAAAGGAAGAAAAGGAAGATTTCTTAGAAAGGGGAAAGGATCTCCAGGTTTAAAAATACTTTTGGAAATTTTCTGAGAGGAGAAATTTGTATTAATTTTTGTGAGAGCATATTACTAAACACCAGCCTCCTCTCCCTAAATTGAAAGTGGTGTATCCACTGTACAGTTTTCCTGAAGAATGTTTCTAGCCTTTTTCTCACTGGTGTCAGTTCTAATAGAATTGAAGAACCTAATACTTATCTCTGATTGCGCCACCCTTAATCTAAAGCTGTGAAAGGACTTGACTTATCCTCTTTTCTTGTTTTCCTGGAATTGACACTGCTTGGTGAAATGGTTCCATAATTGATCAAGTATCTATATAGAAATTCCAACTCCACTCAGGCTTTCAAGGGTACAACTAGAAAATATGATCATCCATTTGTTCAACAGCATATTCATTGAGTGCTTCCTTGTACTAGACACTCTTTTAGGGGCTTAAGTTTCTACGGTGAGCAAAACAGACATTGTCTCTGTCTTCACTGAATCTAGTTGGGAGATAGACACTAATGGAGGCCGAGGGACACTAACGATGATCAGACAGCTACTTCAAAAAGACCGCTGTAGCTGCAACATAGAGAACAAATCAGAGGGAAGCAAGAGTATGTGTAGATTGGTTAAAAGGCTGTTGCAGAAGTCCAGGCAGTAGATTGTGGTGACTTGGACTAGGTTGGTGTTGGTGATAATAAAAATAGATTTGAGAGCTCTTTAGGGAGAAAAATTGGCAACACTTGATAATATTTTGATATGGAAGGTAAGGGAGAGAGAACTGTTATGGGTCACTTATAGTTACTTGTTTGTGTAGTAGAATAGACTGTGAGCAGTGGAAAATGACTAAGTTTACTGAAGAGCAATATTAAGTCTGGCTGCGGACATGTTAAATTTGAAATGCCATTGATACATCAAAATAGAACTGCCAGGCAAGCAGCTGAATATGCACGACTGGTGATCACAGGAAATATGCAATTTATAAGTAATCTGTGTATAGGACTCTAATTCTTTGGTTAAGTTCTCCATCTTTTCATCTCCTTTTTTAAAAATATTTTTTTCTTTTTGGCTTTTTTGTTTATTTGTTTGAGACAGAGACTTGTTCTGTCGCCCATGCTGGCCTGCAGAGGCACCATCTCGGCTCACTGCAACCTCTGCCTCCCAGGTTCAAGCACTTCTCCTGCCTCAGTTTCCCAAGTAGCTGCGATTACAGGTGCCCACCGCCATGCCCGGCTAATTTTTGTATTTTTAGTGGAGACGAGTTTTCACCATGTTGGTCAAGTTGGGCTTGAACTCCTGACCTTAAGTGACCTACCTGCCTTGGCCTCCCAAAGTGCTGGAATTACAGCATGAGCCACCATGCCTGGCCCCCCTTTTTTTTTTTTTTAATAATAATTACTGTTATTAGTTACTTGTTGGCTAACTCTAATATTTGATCATCTTTGGTTTTCTGTTTTTCTTCCTCTTAGTTTTCAGTTATATGGTCCTGTCTTTTGCCATGTCTGGTAATGTCATACATTGTATTAAAAAAATTGTTAGAGCTCCACATGATGATATCCTCCCCCAGACAGGGCTTACTCTTCCCTCTGCTGGGCTGATCATAATCCGATTAGAAACTGTGCCAAATGGAGGTTGGGTTTGCAGCTCAGGTAAGGCTCAGTCTGCTAGACTTTTATTCTCCCTCACTCTCCACAGTTTTCAAGTGAGACCCTCATGTGTTCTTGGTGCACCCTCTCCTGATGGATCCCAAAATCTTTGTATAGCAAAACTGCTTTTCAGAAGATTTTGCTTAGGTTATCTGCTGCCTCATGCACTCTCAGTATTCAGCTAATAATGTCCTCATAATTCTTGAAACTGCCCACCCCCGCCCCATTTTGCTGGTATCATTCCCTTAGCAGTAGTCCTCCAGGGACACAAAGCCTGGATTCTCAGCCTCTTGGCTGTACTTGGAATCTGTAATTTCTGCAAATGTCAGCTTTCTTTTCAAGATTCTCTTGTCTTGGCTTCTCCAGTTCTCGTTCTCATTGCCTAGAAGCTCTCTATTACCTTAAAATAGATAATTTCTGCATTTCAGCTGGACTTCTTTGTTGTTCTTGGCAGGTGTGCTGATTTGCTGCACCTACTCTGTCCTTCTATTAAAAGTCCGCCTTCTCTTCCTGTAAAGTTTTTGTTTTGTTTTGTTTTGTTGTTTGAGACAGGTCTTGCTCTGTCACCCAGGCCACACTATAATGGTGTGATCATAGCTCACTACAGCCTCGACCTCCTAGGTTCAAGCAGTTCTCCCACCTCAGCCCTGCAAGTAGTTGGGACCACAGTTCTCACACCACCATGCCCAGCTAATTAAAAAAAAATTTTTTTTTTTTGTAGACACAGGGTCTCATATTGCTGCCTAGGAGGCTGAGACAGAAGAATTGCTTGAACCCGGGAGGTGGAGGTTGCAGTGAGCCAAGATGGCACCACTGCACTTCAGCCTGGGCGACAGAGTGAGATTCTGTCTCAAAAAAAAAAGAGTGGGGACTTTGCATATTTTGTATCCTTTCAACAATTAGTCCACAGTGGATGCTTAAGAAAAATGTAGTGAATTAATGCGTCCAGGTATCTAGGTCCCATTTTTAATATTTAGATCTGCTTCATCTTTTCCAGAGAATTGAACCAATATGATCTCTAGTTGTTATATTAAATATCAAGTGTTTTACTAAGTATTGAGTAGATACATAGGAATATTTAGTATATATATGATGTAAAGAATCATATTACAACAAACACCCAAGAACCTACCACCCAATTTAAGAAAAATTTGAATCTCACTCTGTCATTCAATCTGGAGTGCAATGGTACGATCATAACTCACTGCTGCCTCGAATGCCTAGGCTCAAGCAATCCTCTTGCCTTAGCCTCCCAAGTGGCTAAGACTACAGGCACATGCCACCATGCCCAGCTAATTAAAAAACAATTTTTTTTTTTTTTTGGTAGAAATGGGCTTGCTATGTTAACCGGTTTGGTCTTGAACGCCTGACCTCAAGTGATCCTCCTGCCTCAGCTTCCCAAAGTGCTGGGATTACAGGCATGAGCCACTCTGCCTAGCTTGCAATCTACTTTTTAGAAATTTATGTAAGAAGATAAACAGAATAGTACATGTAGGGAATGAGTTAATAAATACTATATTTTAAAATTTGAACACCAATTTTGTGATGTTAAGGATTTTTTTGGTTTTTTTTTTTTCTTTGAGACTGAGTCCGACCAGGCTGTAGTGCAGTGATGTGATCTCAGCTCACTGCAACCTCTGCCTCCCAGATTCAAAGGATTCTGCTGCCTCAGCCTCCCAAGTAGCTGGGACTACAGGCACCTGCCACCATGCCCAGCTAATTCTTTGTATTTAGTAGAGACGAGGTTTCATCATGTTGCCCAGGGTGGTCTTGAACTCAGGTGATCTGCCTGCCTTGGCCTCCCAAAGTGCTGGGATTACAGGTGTGAGCCACCATCCTCAGCCCTTTCAACCTTTATCCCTTTTATTTCTTATTATTTCAGCCAGCTTTCCAGAGTTTTAGTAAGTAACAAAGATAAGCCTTTCCTTATATTGTTTCTGTCTTCAGAAGGAATGTTCTGGTCTCTCATTGCTAATCCTGATGCTGACTATTTATACACAAATATGTAGAAGTATATATAGTATGGGAAGTATATATTTTTAAAATTTATGTTAAGGAAATATTTTTCTAGTGCTGGGATTACAGTCGTGAGCCACCGCGCCCAGCCCTATTGCACTTTTAAAATTAGTAGTGTATGTTGAATTTTATCAAATGCCTTTTTAGCATCTAATAAAATAATTATGCTTATTTTTTCTCTTGAGTTTATTAATTATGATAGTATATTAATAAGTTCCTAATATTTCTTGCCTTAGGAGTCTCCCTTACATATATTTTTGTTTGATTGGTTCTTGCCCAAATTGATTTTGGCTGGATACTGGACGGTTTTTTGTTTGCTCTTTTTTTCTTGTTTTCCCCACACACCCTAGACTGTTTTTGTTTGTTTGTTTTTGTTCCTCCCACATACCTGCATTGCCTCAGTCACATGGACTGATGGGATGTCATGAATGAAGAACTGGAATTTAAGTGACTAGGATTTGTCAGATGCTGATGACATGTAAGGTTCTGCTCAGCAAAGTCTAAGGAAAGCACTTCACCTTTTTGAGCACTTCTGATATGCCAGAATCTGTGCTAGGAACTTTTCATATTTGCTAGTTCACACAGAAATGCTATTTTATAGATGAGAAAGCTTACATTTGTCTCTTCTGCAATACTAAAGGAGCTACTTTGGACCTGATAATTTTTGTATCTGGTTTTAATAAGTGCCAACCCTACGTTTGAGGCCTGTTTTCCAATCTAGAAAATTATCAGGGAGATTGAAGAAAGAGATAGAAAATGACATGTGTGATAAATGAGTAAGTTAATGTGATAAAATGAAATGTATGATAGAAAACATACATTTTGCTGGTCTGTGCAAGTAATTGGCATTCAAAGTGCAAAGATAAACATATCCTGAGTAACTGAATTTTCTTAAAATCTTATGTTCCTCTACTTTATAGAAAGCCATATCCTATGGCTATGGAGTAAAATATCCCTAAGGATGTTCCTTGGGTCTGTTTATTGTTGGGCTTAAAGTTTTTCTCATTCTCTGGTATTCCCCCATTTGAGCAATTTCAGGATGAAACTGCCCCATTCGAATGTTTGGGGGAAGAAAATTGAGTTGCTTTGCTTTTTTTTTTTTTTCTTGAGGCAGGTTCTTGCTGTTATCCAGGCTGGAGTACAGTTGCATGATCATAGCTCATTGCAGCCTCATCTCCCAGTCTCATGTGATCCTCTCACCTCAGCCTCCTAAATAGCTGGAACTACAGGTGTGTGGGAACGTGTGCCATCACACTGGGCTAATTTTTTAAAAATGTTTTTATTTTTAATAGAGACAAGGTCTCACTGTGTTTTTAGGCTGGTTTTGAACTCCTAAGCTCAAGCCATCCTCCTGCCTCAGCCTCCCAAAGTTCTGGGACTTTAGGCATGAGGCACCACACCTGGCCTAGTTGCTTTGCTTTTTAAAGATCTGCTTTAAGATTACTGGTTTAAAAATAATGCCTTAAGCTAGGTGTGGTGGCTCACACCTGTGATCCCAACACTTCAGAAGGCTGAGGCAAGCATATCACTTGAGCTGGAGTTTGAGACCAGCCTGGGCAACATGGTGAAACCTCATCTCTACTGAAAATAAAAAAATTAGCTGGGTGTGGTGGCATGCACCTGTGGTCCTAGCTACTCGGGAGGCTGAGATGGGAGAATCACTTGAGCCCAGGCGATGGAAGCTGCGGTGAGCTGAGATCAACCCACTGCACTCCATCCTGGGTGATAGAGTGAGACGCTGTCTCAAAAATGAATAGATAAGGCCAGGCATGGTGGCTCATGCCTGTAATCATAGCACTTTGGGAAGCCGAGGTGGGTGGATCACAAGGTTGGGAGTTCGAGACCAGCCTGGCCAATATGGTGAAACCCCATCTCTACTAAAAATACAAAAATTAGCCGGGCGTGGTGGCATGTGCTGAGGCAGAAGAATTGCTTGAACCCAGGAGGCGGAGGTTGCAGTGAGCCAAGATCGCGCCACTGCATTCAGCCTGGGTAACAGAGCGAGCCTCCGTCTCAAAAATAAATAAATAAATAAATAAATAAATAAATAAATAAATAAATAAGCAAGCAAATAAATGGATAATGCATTAGTTCAGTGTTTCACAATCAAAATTATGCTGTTTCATATTAAATAATAGGTTCAGTATCTACATGTTTGGGTAGCTTGTTCAGCAGTAAGACTGTACTGCTCAGAAATTTACTTGTTGATGTTATTGTTGTTGAAGCTTGTTGAGACTTCTACAAGTGCCTGTAATATAGACACAATTTTGGAAATTTTTTTTTTTTTTGAGACGGAGTTTCGCTCTTGTTACCCAGGCTGGAGTGCAATGGCGCGATCTCGGCTCACCGCAACCTCCGCCTCCCGGGTTCAGGCAATTCTCCTGCCTCAGCCTCCTGAGTAGCTGGGATTACAGGCACGCGCCACCATGCCCAGCTAATTTTTTGTATTTTTAGTAGAGACGGGGTTTCACCGTGTTGACCAGGATGGTCTCGATCTCTTGACCTTGTGATCCACCTGCCTCGGCCTCCCACAGTGCTGGGATTACAGGCTTGAGCCACCGCGCCCGGCCCTCTAGAAATTTTTTTGTTGTTGTTTTTGAGACAAAGGCTCGCTCTGTCACCCAGGCTGTAGGGCAGTGGCACAACCTCAGCTCACTGCAACCTCCACCTCCCAGGTTCAAGCAGTTCTTCTGCCTCAACCTCCCTAGTAGCTGGGACTACAGGCACGCACCACCACACCTGGCTAATTTCTTGTATTTTTAGTAGAGATGAGGTTTCACTATGTTGGTCAGGCTGGTCTCAAACTCCTGTCCTCAGGTGATCTGCCTGGCTCGGTCTCCCAAAGTGCTGGGATTACAGGCATGAGCCACTGTGCCCGGCCAGAATTGTTGTTTTTTTTGTTTGTTTGTTTTGTTTTGTTTTGTTTTGTTTGGGACGGAGTTTCGCTCTTGTTACCCAGGCTGGAGTGCAATGGCGCGATCTCGGCTCACCGCAACCTCCGCCTCCTGGGTTCAGGCAATTCTCCTGCCTCAGCCTCCTGAGTAGCTGGGATTACAGGCACGCGCCACCATGCCCAGCTAATTTTTGGTATTTTTAGTAGAGACGGGGTTTCACCGTGTTGACCAGGATGGTCTCGATCTCTTGACCTCGTGATCCACCCGCCTCGGCCTCCCAAAGTGCTGGGATTACAGGCTTGAGCCACCGCGCCCGGCCCAGAATTGTTTTTACTCTCACAAAGGAAAACCTTTTTCATTTTTTTTTTTCTGTTGGTTTGCTCTTTGTGTGAATAAATGCTGTTAAGGAAAGAGGCAGAGCTTATCCTTCCCATCTTATGATTAAAGAACTCACCCAGAGAGGAAAATGCCCTGCTCATATGACACAGCCATTTACTGGTAGGACAAAGGAATAATCCAGGTCACTTGTCATATTCCTTGTGTTTATTTGCTCTGGTCACAAAGGGACCAGTGGAGGATAGGCGAGCCCCAAAATTGGGGCTTAGCCCAGAAAGGTTCTTTACTTTGCTCAGGAAAGAATTCAAGAGTGAGCCAGTGGTAGAAGAAAACAGCTTTATTGAGGTGGCAGTGTTACAGCACTGTGACTGCTCTGTAGAGCAGGGTTAGACCCTATAGGCAATCTCAAGAGCAGCCACTCAGTGTCAGTTCTGCAGTCGTATTTATATCCGCTTTTAATTACATGCACATTAAGAGGCAGATTATTCAGAATTTTCTGGAAAAGAGATGGTAACCTCCAGGTTGTTGCAGTGGAAAGGGGTGGTGACATCTGGATGTTGCCATGGCAATGGTAAACTGACATACACTAGTGGGTGTGTCTTATGGAGTAGTGGTGTTGCTTGTTCTCTGTTACAGCCAATCTTCAATCTGTTTCAGCATAAAGTTCCGCCTCCTACCTCATGACCATCATTTTGATTCAGGTTCTAACTATTCAGATTTTTATTTCATCCAGATCTTTATGTCTCCTTTCTTCCCCTTTTATCTGTTTAAAATGTGACCAATTCGCTGTTTATTCATATCTTATTAGAAAGGTATTAGCTGGGCGGCAGTGCTGCACACCTGTAATACCAGCTACTCAGGAGGCTGAGGCAGAAAAATCGCTTTGTCCTGGGAGGCAGAGGCTGCAGTAAGCCAAGATTGCGCCACTGCACTCCAGTCTGGGTGACAGAGTGAGACCCTGACTCAAAAAAAAAAAAGAAAGGGGCTGAAGGGGGAAATGGAATATGACCATTTCTCTCTTAGTGAGCCTCTCAAGTTTGCATGAGAGTTGGTTTGAAACACCTGTTTAATGAAAGTTGAGAATCATTTATAGAAATTATTAAAGGCTGTTACTCCTTTATCTTACAGTCACATATAAACTAGAATTATTTCAAAGATTTCAGAAGATTCTTGTTACTGTATTTTGTTCTTTTCTCTACCCAGTTATCAAGTAGACAGCTTTATTCTTTCAGGCTTAGTCTAATGAGATCTAAATAATTTCTTGAGAGAATTTGCTTATGCTCAAATATGTCCTCACTGAAGCCTTAGCCCAGTTACTCAGTGATTTCCTTTTATATAATTTAGAACTTAATTATGCACCATCACCTTTCTTGGTTAATTGTTTGATATACTTAAATCCTGTCCTTTCAACTAGGTTATGAATTGCTCAAAAGCAGAGATAATGGCCATTTTTTTCTCTTTCAGCTCCTAGCACAGAGCTAAGTATAGAGAAGATGTACAGTAAAAGGCTGGTAGAAATCTTTGTGGGAACACTCTATCAGTGGTACTCAGTCCTTCCTTCTGGTGGCAATGGGAGTGTTCTCTGCAAGGGCTCACAAGGACTCCCATGCCTATGAAGTGGAAGAGAAATGGCTCGAGGTACAGGGAATGAGGAACAGGCGAGGAGCGCTCTTCCTAAGTAGAATAGCTAGTGCCTCACTGCTCTTATCGGAAGGAAATTGATCCCAAAGAGGCAAAGACAGGCTAAACCAGTGAACTCATAAAAATGAGAGAAGTTAGGGGTGAGATCAAATCAAGGGACCAAGATTTGGTGTTTTGTTACTGTTTTATTAATGATGGTCTTAACTAGGATTTCCAAATAGAGTTTTAAAAGATGAAAAGAAATGACCTGACAGTAATATATTTTCAGAATGTCTATGTAGAGAAGAAGATTATTTCTGAGCTGAGTAACCTGGGATCCTCTTTTAAAAGTCCTTTGGACTCCAATCATCTTTGTTATATTTTGTTTTATTTTAAAGGCAGTCTGTCGACTTAGAGTTCCAGCACATTGAGCTGGAACTGACCTTCCAAAGGTGGACTGACTGGAGAACCCCGGCTGTCCATTGTATTTGAAATTCCTTTGAGTAGGGACTCAGCTAGAAGTGTCCTGCCTGATCCCAAGATGAAAAAGGTAGGAGGGGAGTTACAAAGGAGTCTTCAGCCAGCTCCCGTATCCTCATGCTAGACTATGGAAACTGACTTCCAGCCCACTGTAGCACAGATAGCGAGAGAGCAGAAAGTAAAGATTTGGCTCTCCTAGGGATCTTGGAGAGAACTTTGTTTCCTTCAGCTTTTGAGATATCTTCCCTTCCTTCCATAAGGATGAGACCCAGCATTTCCTGATAGGGCACTGTCCTTTAAAATGGACTTTGGGAATTATTTGGCCAACTGGTTCTCTTAAAAGTATTAATATTTGGGGGGTTGTAACTAAAGTCCTAACACCTTGGGAATCTGTTCCTGGTGAACATTATTTAAAGATAGGTAGGTTCACCTGCATATGTAACAGAAAAACCACAAAGTAAGAAGAGGTTTATTTCTTTCTCACTAAAAATGAAAAAATCAGCTGGGAGCAATGGCCCATACCTGTGATTCCAGCATTTTGGGAGGCCGAAGCAGGAGGATTGCTTGAGCCCAGGAGTTACAGACCAGTCTGGGCAACATAGTAAGACCCCATCACTACAAAAAAATTTTTTTTTCTTGTTAGCTGGGTGAGGTGGAATGCACCTATAGTCTCAGCTACTTAGGAGGTTGAGATGGGAGGATTGCTTGAGCCCCAGGAGTTCAAGGCTACAGTGAGCTTTGATCATGCCATTGCACTCCAGTCTGGGTGAGAGGGCAAGACCCTGACTCTTCAAAAAAAAAAAAAAAAAAAAAAAAAAAGCCACATCTTCCTTACAGTTTACAGAGACCTGCATGGGCAGCAGACCTACAAGGTTCCCCTGGCCTTGCTGTTTCTCAGGCAGAGCAAGTGTACAGTCAGCTTAAGGACTATATACTTCCCTTCAACCTAGAACTTCTCAAGGAGGCCCACCCTGCCCACCTAACTTTAGAATTACAGCTCTCCCCACCCCTGTCTGCCTCATGCTCACAATACCTAGCACTTTTTTCAAACAATCCGACCTACTACATAATTTACTTAATTATTACATTTATTGCTTATTGACTGTGTCCTTTCACTAGAATGTGAACTCAAGAACAGGACATTTTGTCTGCTTTGTTTACTAATGAATCACAGGTGACCAGAACAGCACGTGCCCCCATCGTAAGGCTGACAGATGAGTGACAGAGTAACCCGACAGAGCTGCAGTTCAAATCGGAGTATCTGACTCTGCAGCCTTCATTCAGGACTTTTTAAAATCAGCGTGCAAGTTGCATACAGTGGAGTGTGTGGGTTTTGGATATAAGCTCTGTGGGTTTCTGCTGGTGTGTAGGCCCATGATGTTGCCGTAGGTGTTATTAGTCAGCCAGAGGGCTGCCTCATGTCCCTTTCAGTCAGTGCTTCCACCTGCCTCAGCCACTGTACTGGCCCCCATCACCACGTGTTGGTCTTACCTGTTCTTGAACTTCACATGGATGGGAAGACAGTGCGTGGTCTTTTGGGTCTGGCTCAGTGTAGTGGTTTTGAATAATTCATGTTGTCACATGTATCCGTTCGATCTTCTTTGTATACATTTTGTTTGTCCATTCTTCTGTTGGTGGGTATGTTGTTTTCAGTATGGGACTATTGTGAATGGAGCTGCTTGGAACATTATTTTTTATTTAATTTTAAAATTGACCGATAGTAATAGTACATATTCATAGGTACATAGAGATGTTTTGATACAAACAATGTATGATGAACAGAGCAGGGGAATTAGCATACCCATCATCTCAAACACTGATCATTTCTTTGTGTTGGGAACATTCACTATCCTCCTCCTAGCTATCTGTAATTAATATCATTGTTAACTATAGTCATCTTACCTAACACTAGAGCTTACTCCTTATATCTAGCTGTAATTTTATACCCTTTAAGAAATCTCTCCATTTTCCTCCCTTTCCCCTGCTATTCCCAGCCTCTAGTATCCCCTGTTCTGCTTTTTACTTCTGTGAGATTAACTTTTTTAGCTTCTGCATGTGAGTGAGAACATGCAGTGTTTACTTTCTGTTCCCAGCTTGTTTCACTTAACATAATATTCTCAGTTCCATCCATGTTGCTGCAAATGACAGGATCTCACTCCTTTTTATGGCTGAATAGTACTCCATGGTGTATGCATACCACATTTTCTTTATCTCTTCATCTGTTGTTGGACCCCTAGATTGATTCCATCTCTTGGCTATTGTGAAAAATGCTGCAGTAAACATGGGTTTGCCGACGTCTCCCTGATACAGTTATCTCCTTTACTTTGACCAGATTCCCAGTAGTGGGTTTGCTGGATCATGTGGTAGTTCTATTTGTAGTTTTTTGAGGGAAGCTCTATGCTGTTCTCCATAGTGACTACACTATTTACTATTTACAACAGTGTTGAGTTCGCTTTTCTCTGCATCCTTTCCAGCATTGGTTATGTTTTGCTTTTTGATAGTAGCCAGCCTAAATGGGGGATATGATACCTCACTGTGGCTTTGATTTGCATTTTCCTGATGATTAGTGATGTTGAGTATTTTTTTATATGTTCATTGGCCATTTGTATGTTTTCTTTTGAGAAATGTCTGTCTAGATCATTTGCCAATTTTTTTTCTTTTATATATAAATTTTTTTATTGTGTTTTAGGTTTTGGGGTACATGTGAAGGACATGCAAGATTATTGCGTAGCTACACACATGGCAGTGTGGTTTGCTGCCTTCCTCCCCATCACCTATATCTGGCATTTCTCCGCATGTTATCCCTCCCCAACTCCCCACCCCCTGCTGCCCCTCCCCAGCTCCCCACTACAGACCCCAGTGTGTGATGCTCCCCTCCCTGTGTCCATGTGTTCTTATTGTTCAACACCC
>NW_016107417.1:2295540-2297089 GCF_001604975.1 Cebus imitator | reverse complement strand
CCCACTTTTGAATGGGCTTGTTTGTTTTTTCTTGTAAATCTGTTTTAGTTCTTTGTAAATTCTGGATATCAGCCCTTTGTCAGATGGGTAGATTGCAAAAAATTTTCCCATTCTGTTGGTTGCCGATTCACTCTAACGACTGTTTCTTTTGCTGTGCAGAAGCTCTGGAGTTTAGTTCGGTCTCATTTGTCTATTTTGACTTTTGTTGCCAATGCTTTTGGTGTTGAGTCATGAAGTCCTTGCCTATGCCTGTGTCCCGAATGGTTTTGCCTAGGTTTTCTTCTAGGGTTTTTATGGTGTTAGGTCTTATGTTTAAGTCTTTAATCCATCTGGGGTTAATTTTAGTGTAAGGTGTCAGGAAGGGGTCCAGTTTCTGCTTTCTGCACATGGCTAGTCAGTTTTCCCAACACTATTAAACAGGGAATCCTTTCCCCATTGCTTGTTTTTGTGAGGCTTGTCAAAGATCAGATGGTTGTAGATGTGTGGCGTTGCCTCCAAGGCCTCTGTTCTGTTTCATTGGTCTATATCTCTGTTTTGGTACCAGTACCGTGCTGTTTTGATTACTGTAGCCTTGTAGTATAGTTTGAAGTCAGGTAGTGTGATGCCTCCAGCTTTGTTCTTTTTGCTTAGAATGGACTTGGCTATGCAGGCTATCTTTTGGTTACATATGAAGTTTAAGGTGGTTTTTTCCAGTTCTGTGAAGACGGTCATTGGTAGCTTGATGTGGATCGCATTGAATGTATAAATTACTTTGGGCAGTATGGCCATTTTCACGATATTGATTCTTCCTAACCATGAGCATGGAATGTTTGTCCATCTGTTTGTGTCCTCTCTTATTTCCTTGAGCAGTGGTTTGTAGTTCTCCTTGAAGAGGTCCTTTACATTCTTTGTTAGTTGTATTCCTAGGCATTTTATTCTCTTTGTAGCAATTGTGAATGGCAGTTCGTTCTTGATTTGGCTCTCTTTAAGTCTGTTATTGGTGTACAGAAATGCCTGTGATTTTTGCACATTGATTTTGTATCCTGAGACTTTGCTTAAGTTGCTTATCAGTTTCAGGAGATTTTGGGCTGAGACGATTTTTTTAATCAGGGTTTTTGTTTGTTTGTTTGGTTGGTTTTTGTTTTTTTTTTTTTGCTGTTGAGATATTTCAGTTCTTTGTATATTCTGGATATTAATCCCCCATCAGATGAGTAGTTTGCAAACATTTTTTCTTATTCTTTTCACTCTGTAGATTGTTTCCTTTGCTGTGCAGAAGCTTTGAACATTCTTGTACCTGTCTTGTCATGGTGGTGCCTTCCTTTCTCTTGGGTTCCTTTGGGAGCTGGGTATAGGAGTAGACACATATATAATCTAATCAAATACCAAATGATTTTTCTCAAGTAATTGCACCATTTTTCACTGTCACTAGCCATGTGTGTAAGTTCTGGTTACCCTGCATCATCACCAGCACTTGGAATTATCAGCCTGGGTAATTTTGCTGTAAAATTATTTTCTGCTGTAGAAAAACCAATTAAAGCAGGAGTGTCATCAGGGAAGGACTCTTTCCTTC
>NW_016107417.1:2284385-2294229 GCF_001604975.1 Cebus imitator | reverse complement strand
GCTTGTAGGGTTTCTGAGGAGAGATCTGCTGTGAGCCTGATAGGCTTCCCTTTGTGGGTAACCTGACCTTTCTCTCTGACTGCCCTTAGGATTTTCTCCTTAATTTCAACCCTAGTGAATCTGACGATTATGTGCCTTGGGGTTGCAATTCTTGAGGAGTTTCTTTGTGGTGTTCTCTATATTACCTGGAGTTGAATATTGTCCTGCCTTGCTAGATTGGGAAAGTTTTCCTGAATAATATTCTGAAGAATATTTTCCAGCTTGGATTCATTCTCTTTATCACATTCAGATACACCTATCAAATGTAATTAGGTCTTTTCACATAGTCCCATATTTCTTGGAGACTTTGCTCATTCCTTTTCACCCATTTTTCTCTAATCTTGCCTTCTCGTTTTATTTCATTGAGTTGGTCTTCGACCTCTGATATCCTTTCTTCTGCTTGATCAATTCAACTGCTAAAACTTGTGCTTACTTCACGAAGTTCTCGTAGTGGTTTTCAACTCCATTAATTCACTTATATTCCTCTCTAAATTGTCTATGCTTGTTAGCATTTCATCAAACCTTTTTTCAAGGTTCCTAGTTTCGTTGCATTGGGTTAGAACATGTTCTTTTAGCTCACAGAAGTTTCTTATTATCCACCTTCTGAAGTCTGATTCTGACAATTCATTGCACTCACTCTCCATCAAGCCTTGTTCCCTTGCTCATGAGGAGCTGTGATCCCCTGAAGGAGGAGAGGCATTCTGATTTCAGATGTTTTCAGCCTTTTTGTGCTGGTTTCTTCCCATCTTTGTGGATTTAGCCACTTGTCGTCTTTGTAATTGCTGACTTTCAGATTGGGTCTCTGTGTGGAAGTCCAGCTTGGTGGTGGTGATGTTATTTCTGTTTCTTTGTTTTCCTTCGGCGGACGCCCCTACCCCACAGAGTTGGACCTTCCTGGGTTCAGCTGTGTTTGCTGTGAAACTCTCAATGCTCAGCGTTTCCAATTGCTGTTTTTTTTGTGGGGGTGGAACCAGCCGAGCCCAATCAGCTGGCTCCCTGCCTCGGAGCCCCCTTTTTTCTTTTCCTAATTGAACAGTCGATTCTCTCCCAGGTTCCCCAGTTGCCCGCCAAAAAGGCGCCAGGGTCTATGCAATTTCCTGTGTGGCAACCGCGCAGGCTGAAACAGCGGCACTGAGATTTGTGGCGTTTTTCTGCCCGGGAATCTCCCAGTCTGGCTCCAGGCTTCAGTCCCCTCTTCAATTAGCTGAATGGACGACCCTGCCTTCCTGGAGCTCCAAACGCCAACTAAAAGGGCATCCAGTCCCGCATACTCTGCACTGGGAGTCTTTCCATCAAATGTGTGCATTCGAATACAGGTTTATGGAGAAATTTATCTTATTTCCTTAGTGTTCTCTGTTAAGATATATGTTAAAAATATTCACTTAAAATTAAAATAATTTCTTCAAATTTGCTAATAAAATGCTTTATGCCAACTTAAGTTGGTCTCTGGACTATGATAGGCCTAAGTGTGCATCATGTCTTGACTACTTCCTGTGTGACCTCGGGACGTTTCGTAACTCTTCTCAGCATCCGTATCTGTAAAATAGGCATAATACCCATCTCTTAGTATTATTGTGAAACTTAAAAGAGGTAATGAAGTGCATGTCAAGCAACTAGTACATGATAGATGTTGAATGAGAGATAAACATTTCCTTGTACTTTGAAGAATTAGAATACATTTGAGTCCCCAAGTCCCCTTGAGTCATGCCATTAAAAACAAACAAAAAATTATGTTGAACTTATTGCCACAGGTTTTGAAATCAGTGTGTTATGTTGCGTTTCTATGAAAATGTGGAATCCAGTCTTACTGTTGCTTTACCTAAGGTACTAAATCTTTCTTGGCCATTTTGTTAACATAAGGGAGCATAAAGCTCTGTCTTGTCTATTTATTCATCAAATATTTATTGGTCTATGATTTTTTTTCCACCTAACATTCTGCCATGTTATTCTACGATGTTTTATATGTTATATAAGAGCCTTCTGGGGCATAACAGAGCAAGCGGCACAGAGCATAATGTGATTGTTTGCCTTTCCTATTGGACTGTGTAGCCCACATCCTTCTACAATTTCAACAACTAGTTCAGTACCAGACGTAGAGCAAATGTTCTCTAAATGTGGGCAGTTTTGAATGAGTGAAGAATCTTAAGCAGAGGAGAAGAAACACATGTCCCTGACTGACTCCTGTGAGACTTTTATCTTGCAGTGAGTTAATTCAGCAGCAACAAATCAATTTGAAGGTGGAAGATGTTTGCTTTGAAAACAAGAGAAAACATAACCTATCAGAAGCATTCATGATTAGCAGTCTGTGAAAGTTGATCATACACATTGAGTTATTCTTGTTATACCCAACTAAAACAGAACCGAGAAACCAGGGAAAGGGCACTCAGGGCATTGTTCCAGAAATGGAATTCTCCGCAAGTCTGGCTGCTGAAACTGCTTGCTGTAACCTGAAACCCGTTTTATTGGATATCTACTGAAACGACGTGCTACAGCTCTAAGCTTAGTTTTGCCCATCACTGTCATTCACCTATTAGAGCTTGCCAGTTTCCCAAAACCTTACTTGTGCTAATGAACTTTCTCAAAGAGCAATATGTAACATTTCTCTTTTTTATAAAACATCTGACCTTCTCTTTGTTCTTTGGACATACTGAAAACTATCCAATTGCAATTTTTTCCTCTCAAATCAGACATTTGAATTTCAGAGATTTATTTCCATTATATTTGATTTTGACAAGCCTCAGATAAGGACAAACGTTGGGCATATTCAGCCTTTTCCATTTGCTCAGCCCAGTCATGCCCCATTTCATTTTAAGCCATCAAGGCACAAAATACAGTTTAACAGTGTACATAGTTAACTATATTTCTTTCTTTTTTTTTTTTTTTTAATGGAGTCTCCCTCTGTCGCCCAGGCTGGAGTGCAACGGCATGATGTCAGCTCACTGCAGCCTCCACCGCCTCTCAGGTTCAAGCAATTCTCCTGCCTCAGCCATCCACATTTCTTTCTCCCTTTCCCTTTCCCTTTCCCTCTCCCTTTCCTTTTGAGGCTGGGATTTTTCTATGTTGCCCAGTCTGGCCTTGAACTACTGGGCTCAAGAAGTCCTCCTACCTCAGCCTCCCGAGTAGCTGGGACTGCAGGAGTTAACTACATTTCTGAGTAGCCATTTGTGAACTGTAGTAATCCCTTTGGCATCAGCAGAACCAGAGTTCCCTATGGGACAGCACATCTCTGCTCTGAAGGGAAGGGAGAAACAGGCGATGCTGTGGGCAGTCATTGATGGGGGGATTCTGGAGAGAGCTTGAACCCAGATGTCTAGGGAGTAACAGATGTCAGGAGAGTGTTTTAGGGGATCAGAGGTGAGGATGCCCAGGTCATGGACTGAGGAGGCAGCAATGTGATGGGAAAGGGCCAGGCCCTGGGATGAGGGGTGGTTCACTTCCTACTGCTGCTGTGACGAGTGGCCACAAACTTAGTGACTTCAAACAGCGCATGTTTATTATCTTGCAGTTCTGTAGGTCAGAAGTCCAAAATAGATTTCACTGGGCTACACGCAGGGTGTGGGCAGGGCTGTGCTCCTTCTGGAGGCTGCAGGGAAGGACTATTTTCTTGCCTTTTCCTGCTTCTTGAGGCTGCATATTCCTTGGTTCCTGACCCCTCTCTCCATCTTCAAGGCCAGCAGCCAGATCTCCAGCCTCTGCTTCCATAGACTCATCTCCTTCTCTGACTCTGCCCTTCTGGGCTCCCTCTTTTAAAGGCTCTTGTGATTATATTGGGCCCACCCAGATAATCCAGGATAATCTCCCCATCTCAGAAACCTTAACTTAATCACATGTGCACAATCCCTTTTGCCATGGGACTTTGCCAAGGTAACATACTCACAGGTTCTGGGGATTAGGAGTTGAACATCTGGGTGGTGGGGGATGGGTATTCAGTCCACCACAAGGAGATTAGGATTAGAATCCAGGTCTGTCACTTACAAGGTAAGTGAATTTGGGCAGGTCACTACTCCACTTGAAATGTTTTCTCTTGCACAGGTAGAAGAGTGAGCCCCCAACACACATCCACACAGTCCTGTTTTTGGGGTCTAGATGAATAATATAGACCAAGAGACCTGATAAGCTTTTATAAACTTGATTCAGACTTAAAAGAAAGCAAAGAAAAAGATTTATTTGCTTTTCTTTGTGTTAGTCAGCAGGTCTTTGAAAGTACTTGGGTGGCCACCGGGCATGTTGGCTCATGCCTATAATCCTAGCACTTTGGGAGACCGAGGCAGGTGGATCACATCACCTGAGGTCAGGAGTTCAAGACCAACCTGGCCAACATGGTGAAACCCCATCTCTACTAAAAATACAAAAATTAGCCGGGTGTGGTGGTGGGCGCCTGTAATCCCAGCTACCCGGGAGGCCAAGGCAGCAGAATCACTGGAACCCGGGAGACAGAGGCTGGAGTGAGCCGAGATTGTACCACTGCACTCCAGCCTGGGCGACAAAGTGAGACTCCATCTCAAAAAAAGAAAAAAAGTATACTTGGGTGAGGTTAATTCAAAACCAGAATTCAGTTCTATTGACCTGGATTTGTCCTCCTTAAAAAAAAAAAAATGAATTATATTAATTTTTTCACATACTTTCATTAATCAGGTTTTAGCTAGAAGCCATTTTAGGAAACTGAACATAACAAATATTTGCTGAGCAACTGTACTGTGCCCAGCATTTGGGCAGACACTGTGGAGAGAGCGGTGGAGAGGCAATCCCACTACCTGCCCGCTGGAAGTTACACTCCAGTGGCAGGACAGGAATTGTGCTGGGGGCACATCACAGACTTGGCAAGGCATTGGGGGAAGCCCTCCTGGCAAAAATGCATAACCCAAGGCTGAGGAGGCATTAGCTGGCAAACTGGTGCCAACAGAAGGAACAGCAGCCTCCAAAGGCCCCAAGGCGAGAAGGTTGCGGTATCGCCAGGGAACCAAAGGAAAGTCAGTGTGGCTGGAGCCTGAGGGAGGGCCTCAGAGACGCAAGACAGGCCTGAGCAGGGCCCCAAGGGCCCCAGCACCAAGGCAAAAAGAGGCATGAAATCCAGTCGGAGTCTCTGGACTTGTGACTCTGGTCTGCAACAACCCTCATGTGTCCCAGGAGAAGAATGTTTCAAGACTTTGACCACCCAGGTAGCCAGAGAAAGGCAGCGTCCAGTGTCTCCCTCCCACTCCTGCTGGAAGTCCAGATTGGCCCTGCTGTGGGAAGGCCAGGGTCAAGTCAGAGCAGAGTTCCTGAGACTCCACAGTGAGGGACAGTCCTATCACTTTTGAGTTGCAGGGAATTTCCAGATTTGTGGCACAGAGGATTTTCTGCATACTTGGAGGAATGAAATGCAGCTGAAATAGAATTTGTGACCATTTAACCATTTCCTGCCAAATGGTATATGTTTTGTTTGTATGGATTATCTCCTCTTGCTAAAGATTTACATCCGTACATCTGTCAGCTGTGATCAGGTGGAAAGTAGAAGAGGAACTGGCTGATTCTCCTCCCCTTGGTCTCTTCTTCCCCCTCAGAAATGGCTCCAACATATTAGGCATGGAAGACGTGTTGGCTTTGGCTTGAGACAAATGACATCCACAGGAGTTCATGGAATAATGTACCTTTTGACACTTGACTTTAGAAGCTTGGCATGGTGGCGTGTGCCTGTGGTCCCAGCTACTCACAAGGCCATACGGGGAGGATCCTTGGGCCTAGGGGTCTGGTCTGGGCAACATAGTGAGACCCATCTCTTAAAACAAAAGTATAAATATTGAGTAAGAGGGGATGCTCTTGCACTGAGAGAAAGGACGCCTGGAACTGAGGACGGCGTTCTCACATTCTTACTTCAGATAAAGTAGGTTGCCCAACCAGTTGTTCATCACTTTTTTCATAAGTTCCTTGCATATGACAGCATCTTCCTTCTCTGTTTTTCTAGGCTATTCAGCTTGACCCTGAAGAAACTCATCATGCTAAAAGAAATGGACAAAGATCTTAACTCAGTGGTCATTGCTGTGAAGCTGCAGGTGAGTGGGGCAGTACTGTTTGTTCAGGACCCAGGGAAGCTGGATAACCATCTGCCCACTGCTGGGGCTTCAGAAATACCACTGGGACCACCTCTGTCTTCCTCCTGTCAGCACAGCAAGGTGCACAGTGGAAAGATGACAGAGCTCACGGGACCTACTCAGCTCAGCTCTGCCTCTTGGTTAAGGCACTCAGTTTCTTCTAACCTTTCTTTGTCTGAAGAACAGAAATGGTTTACGCTACACCCACTGTGAGGATCAAGTGATATAGATGCTAAAGTGTTTATTGTAAACTACTCCAATTACTAGGCTGGCTAGTGTTGGTTTCAGTCTTATTCCCAGGATTGCTAGATCCAGGTAGATGCACGGGTGTGGGAAGCACTTTGGAGGTTTTCTATAGGGTAAAAGAAACTTACAGATTGTTATTTCAGACTCAGCAATTTAGAGTTTACTGGGATATGTAAATCCCATGTATAACTCCGTACACTTCGTACTTTCAAGGGCCCCCAGATATTTCACGAACGTTTGTACTCTTAAGTATTCCTGAATTTAAGGAAAGGAGAAGGGAAAAGCTGAATTATAGAAGGGCTCAGGATTTTATCTGTTGCCAGCTGATTACCAAGTGGCAGAACTGGGACCAGAAACTAAAGAGTGGGTAATTTTTGTGCTCATTAAATTCCATTACCAGGACTTCCCTAACTGATCAATCCTTTCTGCTGTTGACTCCCTGGAGTAGAGTGAGATTCTGCAGTGCCTCTGGAGTCACTAAATAATGACTGGAGTCTTCAGCTTAAGGATGGTTTATTTACTGAATTCTTACTCATTGAAAAATAGCAAACTGTGTGATAACTCCCTACTAACCAGAATATTTTATTAGCTAGTTCACCTATTATGCAGCAATTTATTGTACTATATCACCTTCATTAAAATCCACTTCTGTATCACTCACAGTGTGTAAATCATACATTGGGGTGCTTGGGTCTCTTTCTGGGATAAATACATTATCTTAATTTAGTTCTCAAAATTTAAAATATTGGGCCAGGTGTGATGGTTCACACCTGTAATCCCAGCATTTGGGATGCCAAGGCGGCAGATATCTGGGATCAGGAGTTCGAGACTAGCCTGGCCAACATGGTAAAACTCCATCTCTACTAAAAATACAAAAATTAGCTGGGTATGGTGATGTGTACCTGTAGTTCCAGCTACTTGGGAGGCTGAGGCAGGTGAATTGCTTCATCCTGAGAGTGGGAGGTTGCAGTGAGCTGAGATCATGCCACTGCACTCCAGACTGGGTGACAGAGCAAGACTCCATCTCAAAACAACAACAACAACAACAAAAACCAAAATGTTTTAATTACTTGGCTGGGTGTGGTGGCTCACACCTATAATTCCAGCACTTTGGGAGGCCGAGGCTGGCGGATCACCTGAGGTCGGGAGTTTGAGACCAGACTGACCAAGATGGAGAAACCCCTTCTCTACTAAAAATACAAAATTAGCTGTGTGTGTTGGCACATACCTGTAATCTCAGCTATTCGGGAGGCTGAGGCAGGAGAATCACTTGAACCCAGGAGGCAGAGGTTGCAGTGAGGAGAGATCACACCATTGCACTCCAGCCTGGGCAACAAGGGCAAAACTCCATCTCAAAAAAAAAAAAAAATGTTTTAATTACTCATGAATTTCTGTGTGTCACACCTTGTATTTTAATTCCCTGCTCACTTTATGCATAATTTCTTCCAAATCTATGAAGTGTTCCCAGACACTGTGTGTTGGGAAAGCAACTGTGGGACAGTGATGAGAACTGTTAGTGTCTTGTCCTCCTCTCCCAATTTTGGTCCCCATTTCTAGGTTACAGACAGTGTTCCCATTTTCAGGACTTGTTTTCTTTGCTAAAGAATGTTGTTGTCCCGTGCTGACACCGTTGGGGTGGTTTTGAAAGTTCCCCACTACGTTTGTCATCCCTGTAGTTAAATGCTTTTGCCAAATAAATAATTTATTTCCCGATTAAATATTTAACATTTTATATCTCTAAATTATACCAAAACTACAAATATTTTGAATTTTTAAATTCCTCTACTTCCAAGCAGCCGAAAGTAATTACAGATATCACCACACTCATTTATTCAGTCACTTATTTATGCATTCATATAATAAATACTTACTGAACATCTATTATGTGCCAAACATTGTTCTAGGCACAGGAAATATAGCAGTGATCAAAACAGATAAAAATCCCTGCCTTTAGGAAGCATTGAGCAGTAATTCCCCAAAGGAGAGCTAGTTGAGTACTAATTCCCCAAAGGAGATCTGCAGCCCTGAGGTCTCTAAGGCACTTTCAGAGGTACAGGAGGCCAAAACTATTTTCATGATAATACTATGGCATTATTTGCCTTTTTAGCATGTTGACTTTTGCACTGAAGGTACAAGAGCAACGGTGGATAAAGCTGCTGGTGTCTCAAGACAAATGCCCCCAATATCCCAGGAGTCATTATGTTGTTTTACCATCTCATGAGTGAAATAAGAGGTTAAAAGGGCTGGGCACAGTGGCGCACCCCTGTAGTCCCAGCTACTTGAGAGGCTGAGGCAAGAGGGTCACTTGAGCCTAGGAGCTGGCTAGAATAAGCTGTTTGTGCCAGTGCCCTCCAGCCTGGGTGACAGAGAGAGAGACCAATTCAAAAAAAGAGAGAGAAAGCCAGTTTTGCTTAAGAACATTCTTAAGAAAGCAGTAAAACTTGTTAATTTATTATATCTCAACCTTGAGTCTGCATCTTTTCATACTGTGTGTGATGAGATGGGAACTATGCACTGAGCACTTCTGCCTCGTAGCAAAGTATGATGTCTGTCTCCAGGACTACTGCCTGTGCAAGTTAGAGCTACTGAGTTGTGAACTACAGTAGCTGCATTTTTCATGAAATGCCATTTTTACTTGAAAGAGGGACTTTTAGACAAACAGATTATTTAGACTCAGATATTTGGAAACTGTTTTCTTTAAAGCAAACAAAGTTGCCAGGCGCAGGGGCTCACACCTGTAATCCCAGCACTTTGGGAGGCCAAGGTGGACAGATCACGAGATCAAGATATCGAGACCATCCTGGCTAATACAGTGAAAACTCGTCTCTACTACAACTACAAAAAATTAGCCGGGCCTGGTCGCAGGCACCTGTAATCCCAGCTACTTGGGAGGCTGAGACAGGAGATTCGCATGAACCTGGGAGGTGTAGGTTGCAGTGAGCCAAGATCGCACCAATGTACTCCAGCCTGGGCAACAGAACAAGACTCCATCTCAAATAAAAAAAAAAAAAAAAAAAAAAAAAAAGAAGTAACAAAGTTACCCTATCAATTCAAGGAAAACAACTTAGTATTGGTTACCAGTGATAAATAAAATTTGAGCTTTTTTTTTCTCCTGCGTCAGCCTCCCAAGTAGCTGGGACTACAGGCGCCCACAACCATGCCTGGCTAATTTTTGCATTTTTAGTAGAGGTGGGATTTCACCATGTTGGCCAGGTTGGACTTAAACCCCTGATCTCAGGTGGTCTGCCCACCTCAGCCTCCCAAAGTGCTGGGATTACAGGCATGAGCAACTACACCTGGCCAAAGTTTGAGCTTTTAAGTGAAAATTAGAATTTTGGAAAGTTGTTTCTGTCACTGAGAGCTTAACAGCTTCCCAATTCTTAAAGACTTTTCTGAAGAAATCAGAAGTGATATTAAAGATTTTGGGTTTTTTATGTTATATAATATGTAACATTTGAATATTTTCTTTTTTTTTTTTTTTTTTTTTT
>NW_016107417.1:2274638-2284280 GCF_001604975.1 Cebus imitator | reverse complement strand
AGAGACGGGGTTTCACCATGTTGACCAGGATGGTCTCGATCTCTTGACCTCGTGATCCACCCGCCTCGGCCTCCCAAAGTGCTGGGATTACAGGCTTGAGCCACCGCGCCCGGCCCATTTGAATATTTTCTAAATGACTACTGCATGAGGTTACAAAGTCATGCTGGATAAAAGATTCTTCCTTTTTTCCCCCCATTCACCTAATACACTTAGAAAGATCCTTTCAAAGAGCAAAATAGACCAGTGGATTGGGTTTTTAACTTTTTATTTTGAAATAATTTTAAATGTAACCAAGAGATGCAGGGATAGTTTAGAGTTCCTGTATACCCCACCCAGTTTCTTCCAATGTTAATGTCTCTCTTAACCATGGTACATTTATCAAAACTAAGAAATTATCATTGGTACAATACTATTAATTAGACTTCAGATTTCCTAGTTTTCCCACTAATGTTCTTTTTCTGTTGATTGGATTTTAACATACAAGAGTCTTATTAAGAAACTACCATTTAGAGAGTTAATGGTGTACTATCAAAGAAAAACAGTCCACAATTGGCTGAGCACAGTGGCTCATGCTGTAATTCCAGCACTTTGGGAGGCCAAGGTGAGAGGATTGCTCCAGCCCAGGAGTTCGAGACCATCCTGGGCAGCACAGCAAGACCCCATCTTTACAAAAAATAAAAATCATCTGGGCATGGTGGCATGTCCCTGCAGTCCCAGCTATTCAGGATGCTGAGGCAGGAATACTGCTTAAGCCCAGGAGTTCAAGTTTACAATGAGCTATGATCACACCGCTGCACTCCACAAGGTCTCGGCAGAATGAGACCTTGTCTCTAAAAATAAAAATAATAAAATAAATAAATAAAAAATTCTACAGTTGTCTGAAAAGGCAGTTAAAATGCTCTACTTTTTCCCAACTATATATCACTTTAAGTCTGGATTTTTTTTTCATATACTCAGCCAAAATAGTGTTTTGGGCAACATGGTGGGACCTTGTGTCTACAAAGAATTTGAAAAATTAGCTGGGTGTGGTGATGTGTACCTGTAGACCCATCTACTCAGGAGTTAAGGTAGGAGGATCACTTGATCTCGGGAGGTTAAGGCTAAAAAGTGAGCTATGATTGTGCCACTGCAAACCATCTTAGGCAACAGAGTGAGATGCTGTCTCAGAAAAGCAAAAACAAAAACATGACTCAAACATCTGTTGCCTACAAGAAACACACTTGACCCATAAAGACACTTATAGACTAAAAATAAAGGGTTGGAAAAATATACTCCATGCAAATGGAAGCCAGTAAATGAGCAGGAGTAGCTATACTTACATCAGACAAAATAGATTTCAAGACAAAATTTATAAAAATTGACAAGGTCATTATATAATGATAAAGGGTTCAACTCAACAGGAGGGTATAACAATTGTAAATAACACTGGAGCACCCAGATGTATAAAGCAAATATTATTAGAGCTAAAGAGAGTGTTAGACCCCAATACAACAATAGCTAGAGACTTTAACACCCCACTTTTAACATTGGACAGATCATCCAGACAAAATAAAGAAACACTGAACTTAACTGCACTATAGACCAAATGGACCTAATAGATACTTACAGAACATTTCTTCCAATGGCTGCAGAGTACACTTTGTTGTTGCTGAGACAGAGTCTCTGTTGCCAGGCTAGAGTGCAGTGACACCGTCTCGGCTCACTGCAACCTCTGCCTTCTGGATTCAGGTGATTCTCCTGCCTCAGCCTCCCGAGTAGCTGGGGCTACCGGCGTACACCACCATGCCTAGCTAATTTTTGTATTTTTAGTAGAGATGGAGTTTCACCATGTTGGTCAGGATGGTCTTGATCTGTTGACCTTGTTGTTCTGCCTGCTTTGGCTTCCCAAGTTGCCGGGTTTCCGGGCTTGGGCCCTTGGGCCCGGCCGGATTCCCCTTTTTTTTTTCCTTAGGACATGGATCATTCTCAAAGATAGGGCATATATTGGGTCACAAAACAAGTCTTAAAACATTCACAAAAAAGTTGAAGTTGGGCACGGTGGCTCATGCCTGTAATCCCAGCACTTTGGGGAGATGAGGCGGATGGATCATGAGGTGAGGAGATCGAGACCATCCTGGCCAACACTGTGAAACCCCGTCTCTGCTAGAAACACAAAAATTAGCCAGGCATGGTGGCGGGCACTTGTTGAGGAGGCTGAGGCAGAAGAATCGCTTGAACCCGGGAGGCGGAGGTTGCAGTGAGCAGAGATCACACCACTACACTCTAGCCTGGGCAATAGAGCGAGACTCCATCTCAAAAAAAAAAAAGTTGAAATAATATTAAGCATCTTCCCTGACCACAATGGAATAAAACTAGAAATCAATAACGAGGAATTTCAAAAATGATACAAATACATGGAAATTAAACAATATACTCCTTAATGACCAGCGGGTCAATGAAGAAATTAAGAAAAAAATTGAAAATGTTCTTGAAACAAATGATAATGGAAACATATCAAAACATATAGGATACAACAAAAGCATTACCAAGAGGGAAGTTCGTAGCTATAAGTGCCTACATCAAAAAAGAAGAAAAACTTCAAATAAGCAATCTAATGATTCTTCTTAAAGAACTAGAAAAGCAAGAGCAAACCAAACCCAAAATTAGTAGAAGAAAACAAATAATGAAGATCAGAGCAGAAATAAATGAATTGGAAATTTAAAAAAATACAAAAGATCAATAAAACAAAGCTTTTGGTTTTTGTTTTTGTTTTTTTTTTTTTTTTGAGATGGAGTCTTGCTCCGTCACCCAGGCTGGAGTACAGTGGTGTGATCTCAGCTCACTGCAACCTCCGCCTCCTGGATTCAAGCAATTCACCTGCCTCATCCTCCCTCGTAGCCGAGATTATAGGCATGCACCACCATGGTGGGTAATTTTTGTATTTTTAGTAGAGACGGGGTTTCACCTCATTGGCCAGGCTCGTCTCAAACTCCCAACCTCAAGTGAGCCGCCTGCCTTGGCATCCCAAAGTGCTGGGATTACAGGCATGAGCCACCACACCGAGCCAAAAATGTTTTTTTGAAAAGACAAAATGGACAGACCTTTAGCTGAATCAACTAAGAAAAAATAGAAGACCCAAATAAATTAGAGGTGAAAAAAGAGGTCACTGACACTGCAGAAATTCAAAGGATCATTAGTGGCTATTAGCAGCTATATGCCAGTAAACTGGAAAATCTAGAAGAAATGGATAAATTCCTGGACAGATACAACCTACCAAGATTGAAGTATGAAGAAATTCAAAACCTCAATAGACCAATAACAAATGATGAGTTAGATGCCATTAACAAAGTCTCTCAGCAAAGAAAAGCCCAGGCCTTGTTAGCATCACTGCTGAATTTTACCAAACATTTAAAGAAGAACTTTCCAAAAAATAGAAAATACTTCCAAACTCAGTCTACAAGACCAGTATTACCCTGGTACCAAAACCAAAGAAGATGACAGGCCAGTATCTTTGAAGAACGTTGATGCAAAAATCATCAAGAAAATACTAGAAAACAGAATTCAACAACACATTAAAAATATCATTCATCATGACCAAGTGAGATCCCAGGGATGCAAGGATAGTTCAGCATACACAAATCAATTAATGTGATACAATATATCAACAGAATGAAGGACAAAACCCATGTGATCATCTCAATTGATGCTGAATGTCTGGGCATCGTGGCTCC
Source organism: Cebus imitator (assembly GCF_001604975.1). Classification (NCBI taxonomy): domain Eukaryota; kingdom Metazoa; phylum Chordata; class Mammalia; order Primates; family Cebidae; genus Cebus; species Cebus imitator. The sequence goes on along the minus strand of NW_016107417.1, from coordinate 2,280,570 downwards.
TGACTGTAATCCCAGCACTTTGGGAGGCCAAGGATCACTTGAGGCCAAGAGTTTTGAGACCAGCCTGGGCAACACGGCAAAACCTCATCTCTAGAAACAAAAATTGATTCTGAAAAAGCATTTGATAAAATTCAACAAGCCTTCATGACAAAAATCCCAAAACAATGGGCATAAAAGAAATATACCTCAACACAATAAAAGCCATATATGACAGACCCATAGCTAGTATCAGACTGTATGGAGAAAAACCGGAAGCCTTACCTTTAAGATCTGGAACAAGACAAGGATCCCCACTTTCACCACTGTTATTCAGTATAGTACTGGAAGTTCTAACTATAGCAGTCAGGCAAGAGAAAGAAATAAAGGCATACAGATTGGAAAGGAAGAAGTCAAATTATCCTTGTTTGCAGATGATATTATCTTATATGTGAAAAAACCTACACTTCACAATAAAACTATGAGAGCTGATAAAATCAGTGACATCCTATATATATAGGATATATAATCAACATGCAGAAATCAGTAGCATCTGTAAATGAAATCAAGAAAGTAATCTCATTTATAAGAGCAACAAATAAAATAAAATACCTAGGAATAAACTTAACCAAAGAAGTGAAAGATCTCTGTACGGAAAACTATAGGCCGGGCACGGTGGCTCATGTCTCTAATCCCAGCACTTTGGGAGGCCGAGGCAGGCAGATCACCTGAGGTCAGAAGTTCAAGACTAGCCTGGCCAACATGGTGAAACCCGGTCTCTACTAAAAATACAAAAAAAAAATTAGTGGGGCATGGTGGTGGGCACCTGTAATCCCAGCTACTCAGGAGGCTGAGGCAGGTTAATCACTTGAACCCGGGAGCTGGAGATTGCAGTGAGCCGAGATCACACCATTGCATTCCAGCCTGAGGGACAGAGTAAGACTGTCTCCAAAAACAGAAAAAAGAAAACTAAAACATTGATGCAAGAAATTTAAAAAGACACAAAAAAATAGAAAGGTATTCCATATTCATGGATTAGAAGAATCAATATTGTTAAAATGTCCATACAGATTTCATGTAATCTCTATGAAAATACCAATGACATTCTTCACAGAAATAGAAAAACAATCCTAGAAGGTATATGGAACCACAGAAGACACAGAGTAGCCAAAGCCATCCTGAGCACAAAGAACAAAACTTGAGAAATCACATTATCTGACTTCAAATTATACTACAGAACTATAGTAACCAAAACAGCATGTTACTGGCATAAAAACAAGAACCTACACCAATGGAACAGAATAGAGAATCTAGAAATAGATCCATACATCTACAGTGAACTAATCTTCAACAAAGGTGCCAAGAACGTACATTGGGGAAAGGACAATCTCTTCAATAAATGATGCTGGGAAAACTGGATATCTATATGCAGAGGAATGAAACTAGACTCAACTCTCACTATATACAAAAATCAGATAAAAATGGACTGGAGACTTTAATACCTGAAATTATGACACTACTAAAAGAAAATAAATTTTCAACTGCTTTGGCCACTAAAATAATAATAATAATAATAATAAAAGAAAACATTGGGAAAACTCTCCAGGAAATTGATCTGGGCAGAGATTTCTTGTGTAATACCTGACACTGGCAACCAAAGCAAAAATGAACAAATGAGATCACATCAAGTTAAAAAGCTTTGGGCCAGGCATGGTGGCTCATGCCTGTAATCCCAGCACCTTGGGAGGCCAAAAAGGGGTCCCTTGTCCATCTGACAAGGGATTAATAACCAGAACATATAAGGAGCTCAAACAACTCAGGAAAATATCTAATAATCCAATTAAGAAATGGACAAATGATCTGAATAGACATCTCTCAAAAGAAGACCTACAAATTGCAAACAGGCATATGAAAGGGTATGCAACATCATTGATTATCAGAGAAATGCTAATCAAAACTACGATGATATATCATCTCACCCCATTTTAAATGGCTTTTATCCAAAAGAAGGTAATAGTGAATGCTGGTTAGGATGTAGAGAAAAGGGAACCCTCATACATTGTTGGTAAGAATGTAAATTAGAGCTGGGCACAGTGGCTCACGCCTGTAATCCCAGCACTTTGCAAGGCCGAGGTGGGCGGATCATGAGGTCAGGAGATCGAGACTATCCTGGCCAACATGATGAAACTCCATCTCTACTAAGAATACAAAAATTAGCTGGGCGTGGTGGTGGGTGCCTGTAGTCCCACCTTCTCGGGAGGTGAAAAGACTTAGTACATTTTCCTGAGGCAGGAGATTTGGTTGAAATGGGAGGCTGCAGTGAGCCGAGATCGTGCCACTGTACTCCAGCCTGGGTGACAGAGCAAGACTCCGTCTCAGAAAAAAAGAAAAGAACGAAGAATGAATAAGATCATTTCTGTTTGGCCAAGCATGGTGGCTCATGCCTGTAATCCTAGCACTTTGGGAGGCTGAGGTAAGAAGATCCCTTGTCCACTAGTTTGAGACCAGCCTGGGCACTATAGTGAAACCCCATCTCTATTTAAAAAAAAAAAAATTTTTTTGAGACGGAGTTTTGTTTTGTTGCCTGCCTAGGCTGCAGTGCAGTGCTGCAATCTCGGCTCACTGAAACCTCTGCCTCCCAGGTTCAAGCGATTCTCCTGTCCCAGCCTCCCAAGTAGCTGGGATTACAGGCATGTACCATCATGCCTGGCTAATATTTGTACTTTTAGTAGAGATGGAGTTTCACCGTGTTGCCCAGGCTAGTCTCGAACTCCTGACCTCAGGTGATCTGCCCTTCTCAGCCTCCCAAAGTTGGGATTACAGACATGAGCCACCACGCCCAGCCAAAAAAGTTTTAATTATAAAAAATTTTTAAATGTTTTAAAGATCTGATATTTGATGATGCAACAGGGTGATTACAGTCAATGATAATTTGTAGTACATTTTAAAATAATTAAAATTATAATTGGAATATTTGTAACACAAATAAATGATAAATGCTTGAAGTGATGAATTATCCCATTTAACATGATTATTACACATTGTATGGCCTGTATCAAAGTATCTTATGTACCCCATAAATATATATACCTACTATGTACCCATAAAAATTATTAATTTAAAAATTGAGGTCAGGCGCAGTGGTTTATACCTGTAATCCCAGCACCTTGGGAGGCCGAGGTGGACAGATCACGAGGTCAGAGATTGAGACTGTCCTGGACAACATGGTGAAACCCTGTCTCTACTAAAAATACAAAAAAATTGGCTGGACGTGGTGGCAGGAGCCTGTAGTCTCAGTTACTCAGGAGGCTGAGGCACAAGAATCGCTTGAACCCAGAAAGCAGAGGTTGCAGTGAGCCGAGATCGTACCACTGCACTCTATCCTAGCAACAGAGCAAGACTCCATCTCAAAAACAAATGAACAAAAAATCGAAATAAATAAAAGTGAAAAATAATTTATTTTCAGACATCCCAGAAACCTCAACCAGTTTCCTCAAATATCACTACAATTCTCTTGATTTTTTTCTTTTTGAGAATGGGGTCTCACTATATTGCCCAGGCAGCTCTTATACTCCTGGGCTCAAGCTCTGTCTCCTAAGTGCTGGATTTATAGATGTGAGCCACTACACCTGGCAACAATACTGTTAAATATCTATATGGTAAGAATTTTTGGTCTAAATCAGAAGCATTTAAAACACCAGTAACCTGGCCAGGTATGGTGGCTCACGCCTGTAATTCCAGCACTTTGGGAGGCCAAGGCAGGTGGCTCACCTGAGATCAGGAGTTCAAGACCAGTCTGGTCAACATGGTGAAACCCCATTTCTACTAAAAATACAAAAATTAGCTGGGTGTGGTGGCGCACTCCTGTAATCCCAGCTACTCGGGAGGCTGAGGCAGGAGAATGGCTTGATCCTGGGAGGTGGAGGTTGCAGTGAGTTGAGATCGTGCCATTGCACTCCAGCCTGTGCGATAGAGTGAGACTCTATCTCAAAATAATAATAAAACACCTGTAACCTAATTTTTAAAATATACTGATGTTAATAGATATTTTAATGTGCTATGTTACTTTAGTATTTAGATATAAGTGGTTTTGCTTCTATACTGCAAACGAAGATATACTGTTATATAGATAAACAAATGATACATCAGTATATTAAAAATAATTTTGACATTGGACTCTGGTTGGTAGTGCCCCAGGCACCTGGAATAAGCAAATACTGGAACCCATGAAACCTAAATCGCTGGGGAAGGGTAGGAAAGATGAGGACAGTAGTGCACCATGCGTGAAAGGGCCGGGCCGGGCCTGGCTGCAGTCCCGTCACACACTGCACTCTGCATCCTGCTATCTGCACATGCAGATTCCTTCTAGCAAGTTTGCAATTCAGATAGTGAATTTGGGATAGAAAGTTGTACAGGTATTGGCTGGGTGCAATGGCTCATGCCTGTAATCCCAGCACTTTGGGAGGTCGAGGTGGGCAGATCACCTGTGGTTGGGAGTTTGACACCAGCCTGACCAACATGGAGAAACCCCGTTTCTACTAAAAATACAAAAAAATTAGCTGGGTGTGGTAGTGCATGCCTGTAATCCCAGTTACTCAGGAGGCTGAGGCAGGAGAATCACTTGAACTCAGGAGGCAGAGGTTGTGGTGAGCCAAGATTGCGCCATTGCATTCCAGCCTGGGCAACAAGAGTGAAACTCTGACTCAAAAAAAAAAAAATTTTTTTTTACAGGTATTTAGAATACATACTTGGGTGGTGAGAGTTCGTATAATCATATAATGAGGCTGCTGCTATTGGAAGGTGATATGTCTGATAGTGACAATAAATAAGATGAAAGGGATGGAGAGGGCTAGGGGTAGAGGAAGTTAACAGATCCCCTGCAGTGGTCATGGTAGGCCTGCTTGAGAAAATGACATTTACCCAAAGACTTTGAGGGAGGTGAGGGCTTTGCAGGTATCTAGAAGAAGAGCCTTCCAGGCAAAGGAAAGAGCCAGGGCAAGGCCCTGAGGCAGGCATGGGGTCTGGCTTGTCTGGCAGCATGAGAGGAAAAGAGGAGGAGGCTGGAGAAAAGTCAGAGTGGCAGGCAAGGAGGTCAGTACAGTGTGGCATGGGGAGGGCAGAAAGCCTCTGGTTTTCATTCTGTGTGAATTGGAGGGTTTTGAACAGAGCAGTCAGAGGATACTTTGGCTGTTGTATGTAGGAAAGAAGAATCAGTAAGACCAGTTATTAGGCCACGACAGGGATTCTGGAAAGAGAGGAGGATGATGCAAGAGTTGGGGTATGAGCCACTGGTGGGTGGAATTGCCATTCGGCAAGATGGGAAGACTGTGGGTGAAGCAGATTTGCAGGGAAAGATCCGAGATTCAGTTTATCATGTTCCGTATTAAACATCCAGGGGGAAATGTTTGGTGTTCGGGAGGGAGGTCTGGGGTCGAGATAGAATTTTGGGGAGGCATCAGCACACTGGAGACCCCGAGGCTGCCTGAGATAACCAGGAGTGGAGTGAGTGAATAGAGGGAAGAAAACAGGGCCAAGGATCACAGCCCCAGGCCCTCCAGTGTTAAGATGCCAGGAAAAGGACACTGAGAAAGGTACCTTCATGGTAGGAGGATATCCAGAGGCTTGTGGTGGTCTGGAAACCACCTGAAGGAAGTGCTGCCAGGAGTAGTGATCAATCAGCTCTGTTAAAAGCTGCAGATAGGGCCGGGCACGGTGGCTCATGCCTGTAATCCCAGCATTTTGGGAGGCTGAGGCGGGCGGATCACGAGTTTGAGAGATCGAGACCATCCTGGCCAATGTGGTGAAACCCCATCTCTACTAAAAATACAAAAATTAGCTGGGCATGGTGGTGCGTGTCTGTAGTCTCAGCTACTCAGGAGGCTGAGGCAGGAGAATCACTTGAACCCAGGAGGCGGAGGTTGCAGTGAGCTGAGATCACACCACTGCACTCCACTCT
>NW_016107417.1:2261227-2274563 GCF_001604975.1 Cebus imitator | reverse complement strand
GCAGATAAATGAGATCTGACTTTCAGATTCTTCAAAGGAGAGGACATGGGAGACCTCATCTGAAGCAGTTTTGGTGGAGTGGTGGAGATAGGAAAGCCAACCAGAATTCATTTAAGAGAAAATGAGAGAAGAGGACTTCAAGAGAGCAAAAACGGCCTCTGAGGAGTTGGCTCCAAAGGGAAGATGGGATGTGGAGTGATAGCCAGCAGTGCCTGTGGGGACAAGAGAGGACATTTTTTTTAAGATGAAAGAAGTAGGGTGTTTGCTAATGGGAACAGTCCAGCATGGGGAGGAACATTGATTATGGAAGAGAGAAGAATGGAAGGAACTGTGGCTTCGAGTAGGTAAGAAAGGATGAGGTTAGTGCCCAGCCAAGTGCTTGGCTCCAGCTAGGAACAGGGGTGTTCATGTGTGTGACTGGAAGGAATTGGACATACAGAGCACCAGACAGCAGGCCGATGTGGTGGGGACAGCTTCAGCTTTCCCAGTGAAGCAGGAATCAAGATTATCAGCTTAGAGTGAGAGGAGGACTAAGGTGTTGGAGATCTGAGGAAAGCGGGAAGGTATGAAATCATCCTGCAGTAGCAGGATGGGAAGGTGAGAGGACATGGAGAAATACAGCTTGATTGCCAGGCAGCAGTGGAGGCCACTTAAGATTTGGGTCATAAATTTAAAGTGAGATCAGCTAGCCTGATTATGTTCCTCTCCAGGCATGTTCAGCTGGGGCCGTTGGATTTAAATAGGGCTGTAATTTACCATATGGGTATAGCAGAGAAGGGCAGGGCAGAGGAGCTGGGGGGCATGCAAGGCATGTTTATAGACATGGATCACGGCATTGGAGCTGGGCGAGGAGGGAAGAGGGGCAGCGGGCACCTGAGGAATGGCGAAGGGGGCGTCCATGGGTTATAGGTCCTGGTGGGCTTGAGGCATCTTTGCAGTTGACACACTGGAGATGGTGAATCTGCTGGGAGGATAGGAGGCGGCCATCAGAGAGAGGGATGCAGGAGATGAGCATTGGTTGTAACGATCAGCAGTGGTGAGGCCTGAGTGTAATTGTGTGGGTGTGCGGCTGAGATGGGTGCAGGGGCAGGAGTGTTAGAAGACAGGAATGAGGGGTCCTAGAGGCCAGCATGTTAGACAGAGCATGTGCTGAAAGCATAAAGCATTAAGACCAGAGTAGCGTTAGGGAGAGGAAGAGTCGGGCATGAACAAAACTCAAGAACGAGCAGCAATGTAGGCAGTTGCATACAACAGCAACAGCAAAGAGTGGAGGGTGATCTAAGTGGATGGCATCAATGCAAAGTGGGGAGTTTTTACAAGATAGAAGGGAGAATGTTCTAGAACTGGTGCTAAGCAGCAAACAGGATACCTGCCCCACCTCCAAGCCCAATGGTGTATTGGTTGTGGGAGAAAAGCAGCCACCATTGGAGAAGGATGCCCAGGAAGCAGCTCAGCCTCAGTACCGTTGATACTTTGGCTAGATCGTTCTCTGCTGTGGGGTGTCCTGTGCACTGTAGAACAGTCAACAGCATCCCTGGCCTCCACTGTCCAGATGCCAGTATCATCCCTCCAACCCAGTTGTGACAACTAACGATCTCCAAATATTGCCAGATAGCTTCCTGGGAGCAAGATGATGATGCCTGGTTGAACGCCACTGTTGTCTATAAGCCACATTTTAGATTCTCTCAGCATTTCTTTTTCTTTGCTTTTTTTTTTTTTCCCTTTGTTGACCAGGCTGGAATGCAGTGGCTGGTCATAGGTTGACGATGATGCACTACAGCCTCAAACTGATGGGCTCAAGCAGTCCTCCCAAGCAGCCAGGACTGCAAGTGCATACCGCCACACCCAGTGCTCTCAGCAATTCTGAGATTCCTTTTCCAGAGATTTCTTTTTTCCATTCCTCCCAAAGTGCTGGGAGTATAGGCGTGGGCCACCACGCCCAGCGCAGAGTAGGCAAAGATTTCTTAGACAGGTCTCAGAAAGTATTAACCGCAAAAGAAAAAAAATAATAAAATTGACTTGATGAAAATTAAATATTTCGTCAAAAGATACCATTAAGAAAATGAATAAGCAAGATATTTACAGTACATATGCCTGACAAATGACTTGTATAAATAAGAAACTCTTACAATTCAAGACAAACAACGAAATTTTTTTTTTTTTTTTTTTTTTTTTTAGAGACAGGGTCTTGCCATGTTGCCCAAACTGGTCTCCAACTCCTTGGCTCAAGCAGTCCTCCCACTTTGGCTTCCCAAAGTGCTTGGAGTCTTGCTCTGTCATCCAGGCTGGAGTGCAGTGGCGCAGTCTCAGCTCACTGCAGCTTCTGCCTCCCGGATTCAAGCTATTCTCCTTGCCTCAGCCTCCTGAGTAGCTGGGACTACAGGCATGTACCTCCACACCCAGCTAATTTTTGTATTATTAGTATAGATGGGGTTTCACCATATTGGCCAGGTTGGTCTTGAAGCCCTGACCTTGTGATCCACCCACCTCAGCCTCCCAAAGTGCTGGGATTACAGATGTGAGCCACCGCCCCTGGCCTCACAACCCAATTTTTTTTAATGGGCAAAGAAGTTTGATCAGGCACTTAATAAATGGAGATGTACAAATTACCAGTAAACTGATGGAAAGATGGTCAGTTTTTTTAGTTGTCAAGGAAATGCAAATTGCGACCACACGATGTTCTTCACGTAGCCATTAGGATTCGTGAGTCAAGGGGCTTGCCAAGTGTTGGTGTGGATGTGGAGCAGCAGAAAGACCTCACGCTGCTGCTGAGGGTGTGGAATGGACCGGTGCCTTGGAAACTAGTCTGGCAGTTTCTCATGAAGTTCAACATACATATACCCTAAGACCCAGCAATTCTATCTCAAGAAAAAACAAAACGTATGTCCACACAGACTTCCACAAGAATGGCAGCTTTAGCCATAATAGCCAAAAACTATAAATAACCTAGGTGTGGATACTCAGCAGCCAGAGACTGACTAAATGGTGCAGTATAGGCTGAGTGTCCCTCATCCAAAGTTCTTGGGACCAGAATCGTTTTGGACTTCGGGTTTTTTTGTGTGTTTTGGAATGTTTTGGAATATTTTTATATAATGAGATGTCTTGGGGATGAGACCCAAGTCTAAACACGAAATTCATTTATGTTTTATATACACATAGCCTGAAAGTAATTTTATGAAATATTCTTAATTTTGTGCATGGAACAAAGTTTTGACTGTTATCTGACTGTGACCTGTCACATGAGGTCAAGTGTAGACTTTCCCACCTGTGGCATTGTGTTAGCCCTCATAAAGTTTCAGATTTCGGAGCATTTTGTGGTTTGGGTTTTGGGTTTTTGTTGTTGTTGTTTGTTGTTGTTGTTGTTGTTGTTTGAGACAGAGTTTCACTCTTGTTGCCCAGGTTAGAGTGCAGTGGCGTGATCTTGGCTCACTGCAATCACTGTCTCCCAGCTTCAAATGATTCTCCTGCCTCAGCCTCCCAAGTAGCTGGGATTACAGGCATGTGCCACCATGCCTGGCTAATTTTTTTTTTTTTTTTTTATTTTTAGTAGAGACAGGGTTTCACTATGTTGGCCAGAGTGGTCTTGAACTCCTGATCCTCAAGGGATCCACCTGCCTCAGCCTCCCAAAGTACTGGGATTACAGGTGTGAGCTGCCATGCCTGGCCCTGATTTTGGAGCATTTTGGATTTTGGATGAGGGATGCTCAGCCTGTATATATTCATAGAATAGCCTTCTATCATCAATAAGGAGTGAACTGTTGACACATGCAAAAACCGGGATGAACCTCAGACACATTATTCTGGGCAAAAGAAGCCATACCTGACTAGTATACAGTGTAGGATTCCATTTGTATGAACTTTTAGGCCTGGCACGGTGGCTCACGCCTGTAATCCCAACACTTTGGGAGGCTGAGGCAGGCAGATGGCTTGAGCCCAGGAGTTTAAGACCAGCCTGGGCAACAAAATGAGACTGTCTCTACCAAAAACACACATCAGCCAGGTGTGGTCGTGTGTGCCTGTGGTCCCAGCTACTCAGGAGGCTAAGGTGGGAGAATCACTTGAACCCAGGAGGCCGAGGCTGCAGTGAGCTGAGATTGTGCCATGCCACTCCAGCCTAGGTGACAAAGTGAGACTGTGTCTCAAAAAGAAGAGAAAAAAGTTTAAATCAGGCATGGTGACTCATCACTATAATCCCAGTACTTTGGGAGACCATAGCAAGAAGATTGCTTGAGGCCAGGAGTTTGAGAACATCCTGGGCAATATAGCAAGACCCTGTCTCTTAAAAAGAAAGAAAAAAATTTGAGAACAGGCAAAACTAAAAATGGTGAGAGAATTGAAAACAGTTCTCATCTCTGAGAGAGTGGCACAGGGTAGGCTGGAAAGGGCCACCAGGGCTCTTTCTGGAGCAGCTGATGTGTTCTGTGCCTTGATATAGATGTGGGCCACACTGTGTGCTTTTATCAACTCATACTCATTAAGTCCTGTGGACTTAAGATTTGGGCACTGTACTGTATTTAAATGAAATTTTAATTTTTTAAGTCATTTATACTAGCATTCCTTAGGCCCTCTTGCTGATCTATTTTTACAGCTTAAAAATAGTTTAGCCAGGTCAGGCACGGTGGTTCATGCTTATAATCCCAGCACTTTGGGAGGCCAAGGCGGGTAGATAATGAGGTCAGGAGTTCAAGACCAGCCTGGCCAACATGGTGAAACCCAGTCTCTACTAAAAATACAAAAGAACTAGATGGGCATAGTGGCGGGTGCCTGTAATCCCAGCTACTCAGAAGGCTGAGGTAAGAGAATCGCTTGAACCCAGAAGGCAGAGGTGGCAGTGAGCCAAGATTGCGCCATTGCACTCCAGCCTGGACGACTGAGTAAGATTCCGTCTAAAAAAAAAAGAATAGTTTATCCCAACTTTGTTTTTACAGAGCTAAATTTATTTATTATTATTATGGAGTGTTTTCTTCTATAGAAAACAATCTATCACTTATAATTTTCTGAGTTTAATAGTGCAGCCTGTGATTAGCAGCAAGTGCCATCATTCCTATTTACCTATATCCGGTTTTGACCCTAGTTTCAATACTGTTCTACTTACTCCTGTCCCAAACCAGAAACAGTACACACTACACTCAACCTCAACCACAACTCTTTCCTATGCAGATTAGCTGGTGTAGCTGTGCCCTTGGAGGTACATATACTGTCTACCTCATTATCAACCAGTGGCCTCCACATCTCATTTAATTTTATTAAAACATCAATTCTGCTGCTCTTTTATTTCACTCTTTCCTGTAACACCACACCTGTACACATAAACACACATGCAGCCCGTACATATGTCAGAGTGGGGAAGAGAGTAGGCGGGTGGTTTTTGATAGAATGAAGCCATCGCAAGCCTGGGTATTTGAAGAATAGAGTTGTAGAGTCAGAAAAGCTGACTTTGAGCTTTGACTCAGCTATTGAGCATGATACTTAAGCTAAGAAATAAAGTTATTGGGAGTATTATGTACAACTAATATTAGCTATTCCCAAACTTTTTGGCCACAGGACCCCTTTTACACTCATAAAATTTATTGTGGACCCCAAAGAGCTTTTGTTTATGTACTTTATATCTAGCAATTGTTATAATAATAAGCCTAATTAGGATAACAGAATAACAAATTTTTATTAAAAATAACTACATTTTCCCCAAAAAAAATGAGAAGAGTAGATCATTCGATGTTCCTCTAAATCTTTTTAGCATCTGCTGGATTCTCCTAGATGCTTCAGCACTCAGTCTTTTGCAACATCATGTGTGATGTAGCTTCTGGAAGACACTGTACTCTCATGACAGCATGAGCACAAAAGACAATGATTGTATCCATGTTGACCTCGGAACCCTTGGAAGACTCATGAAGAACTTGCATTCTCTGTGAGGCTTAAGGAATTCTTTGAGACTTAGGCTTTCTTTCAGTTCGGTGCTTAATAGCATAGGATGTTTCCCAGGAAAACAAATAAAGCATGTGTATCTCTGATGTTAATTCATTTGCAGAGACTTTCCTCTTAATTTTCTTTTAAAGAAACATAAGGAAGTATGGCATTTTCCACTTGGCTACATATTAAGAATAGCTGGCCTTTTCGGATGTATCATTTTTAGCAGCACAAAACTTGACTAGGAGAGCATTAGCTCTGAGCTGAGAAATCTTAAAAGAACCTTAAGCACCAATTAATTTTTCTTATTCTTTTCCTTTTTTTTTTTTTTTTTTTTTTTATTAGAGTGAGAGAGAGAAGACAGCTCCCACAGTTGTGGGAGGGGAACCCAGAGGGGGAAATCCCTGATTACTTTTTTCAACTTTTATTTGGAAAAATTTCAAACATATGCAAAAGTAGACAGTAGTTTACAGTTCCCTCAAACCCCTTACCAAGCTGCAGTGGTTATCAACTCATGGCCAGTCTTGTTTCATCTATGCCCCCACCTGTTCCCCTTCACCAGTATTATTTTGAGGCAATCCATATATCATAGCATTTCACCCACAAATATCGCACTTTGGCTGGACATGGTGGCTCACACCTGTAATCCCAGCAATTTGGAAGACTGAGGCAGGAGGATCACTTGAGGTCAGGAGTTCAAGACCAGCCTGGCCAACATGTGGTAAAACCCCATCTTTACTAAAAATACAAAAATTAGCCAAGCGTGGTGGCACGCACCTGTAATCCCAGCCACTCAGGAGCCTGAGGCAAGAGAGTCACTTGAACTTGGAAAGCAGAGATTGCAATGAGCCAAGATCACACCACTGCACTCCAGCCTAGTTGACAGAGCAAGACTGTCAAAAAGGAAAAACAAAACAAGGCTGGGCACAGTGGCTCACACCTGTAATCCCAGCACTTTGGGAGGCCGAGGTGGGCGGATCACGAGGTCAGGAGTTCGAGACTAGCCTGACCAACATGGTGAAACCCCGTCTCTACTAAAAATACAAAAATTAGTTGGGCCTGGTGGCGCGCACCTTTAATCCCAGCTACCCAAGAGGCTGAGGCAGGAGAATCACTTGAACCCAAGAGGTGGAAGTTGCAGTAAGCCAAGATCGTGCCACTGCACTCCAGCCTGAGCATGAAAGAGTGAGAGTCCATCTCAAAAAACAAAAAAAAACAAAAAAGAAAACCTTAATGTCACAGAATCAGTGTTCAAATTTACAATTGTAACATAAAATCTCATAAATGTGTGGGTCTTATAGGAGAGAATGTCTGTTGATTTTGCTTTTTATAGTTTATTTGATGCATTCGGTCTTTAGTTGTCACTATAGCGCTCAAGCTTCTGGGTGTTCCAAGGCCCTGCCCTGTGTGTGGGCTGACTGTGTGCTTCTGCTGATGTCGTTTATTTTGTTTTATTTCTGTTTTTGTTGTTTGAGACAGGGTCTCTGTTGCCCAGGCTGGAGTGCGTGGTATGCACAATCTTGGCTCATTGCAACCTCTGCCTCCTAGGTTAAAGCATTTCTCCCATTTCAGCCTCCTGAGTAGCTGGGACTGCAAGTGCACACCACCATGCCTGGCTAATTTTTGTATTTTTTGTAGAGACGGGGTTTCCCACTGTTGCTCAGGCTGGTCTCGAACTTCTTTCCTCAGGTGATTCACCCACCTCAACCTCCCAAAGTGCTGGGATTACAGGCATGAGCCACTGGGCCGCGCCTTCTGCTGATTTTATACCCAGCCTTCCCCCGTGGGTGTCACCCTTAGGCAGCATCACTATAGAATAACATAACCATCAGGGCTCCACTTCCCTGGTCTCATTTTGGCCTCATGAGTGGCCAAGGCATTTTTCCATGTGTGGAATTTTCCCCTAAGGGTCAGCACCACAGCATAGTACCATTTCAACAGAAACAGCTCCCAGAGTAATCACAGCTATGCCGAAGACACGCGAGAGATGAGTAGCTCAAAAATTTGTCATTAATTATAAACAGGGATGGGTATGGGGCTCAAATCGGTAATCTCAGCACTTTGGGAGGCCATGGCAGGAGGATCACTTGAGCCCAGGAGTTCAAGACCAACCTGGGCAATGTAGTGAGATTCCGTCTCTACAAATAAAAAATAAAAATAGTAAAAATAATGTTTCAGTGAACACTTCTTGTTTACAAGTTTGTTTCTTTTTTAAAATCATTCCCAGCCCGGCGTGGTGGCTCACATCTGTAATCCTAGCACTTTGGGAGGCTGAGGTGGGAAGATCATTTGAGCTCAGATGTTAAAGACCAGCCTGGGTAATATAGTGAGACCTCGTCTCTCTTTTTATTTAAAAAAGAAAAAAGAAAAAGAAAAAAATCATTCCCTCCAAGGTCATGAGATCAATGGGGAAAAAAAAAGAAAATAATATATAAAAATCATTCCCTTAGAATTTTTTGGGGGGGATTACAATTTTTGAATGGAAATGTTTCTTTATTGCCAGGCTACTTTCTAAAAGGGTTACTGTAATTTACTTTGCTTCAACAATGAATGAATTTACAAATCCTACCATATCCTTACCAACTTTGGATATTGTGTTTTTATTATTATTGAGACTAATTTTAAAACTGATTATATTTTTTAGACAAATTTATTCAACAGCATTTATTTGTGTACTGGGAATCATATTGAACAAGACATACGATTGTCTCATGGATCGCGAAGTTTAGTGAGATTCAGTAACTGGCAGTAAGAGGGCTGTCTAACCCAAATATTAGATCTGGAGAGAGGAAGTTCCTGGGGAAAAAAAATTCAGCTAAGCTGAGACCTGAAAGATGAGTTGGTTTCTTGTGTTCAGAAGCCAAAAAAAGCATCCAAAAAGAGAAGAAAAGCACATGAAAAGGTCCAGAGACAAGACAGTATACCTGGAGAATCAGAGGGAGGGAAGGGGAGCAGTGGGCAGAGAGGGTCATATACACCCTGGGGGCTGACACTACCAGCCTCTTCCACAGGAGTGCTGGGAACTCACAGGCATTAACAAATCATTTTGCTGTGAAAACCCTTTATGAACCCTACATGCTGTATGTAAAATCATACCTGTGGTAGAGGCTTGATTCAAATAAGTACAACAAAGACTCATTAAATATTTGTACTGGTAAGAATGTTTTGGGCCAGGCGTGGTGGGTCACGTCTGTAATCCCCTCACTTTGGGAGGCTGAAGCAAGCAGATCACCTGAGGTCAGGAGTTCAAGACCAGCCTGGCCAACATGGTAAAACCCTGTCTGTACTAAAAATACAAAAAAATTAGCCAGGCGTTGTGGCAGGTGCCTGTAGTCCCAGTTACTCAGGAGGCTGAGGCAGGAGAATCGCTTGAACCCGGGAGGCAGAAGTTGCAGTGAGCTGAGATCACGCTACTGCAGTCCAGCCTGGGCAACAGAATGAGACTCCATTCCGAAAAAATATAAAATGTAATTGTTTTCTTTAAAGAGAATGCTTTTAGAGCTTAGAAGTTGTTTACAACATATTTCTTTTGGTTTGATTTTTGGTGGCACAGCTTTGACAGGTTTTTTTTCTTTTAATTGTTAATATTGTTTGAGACAGGGTCTCACTCTGTCACCCAGGCTGGAGTGCAGTGGCATGATCATGATTCACTGCAGGCTCGAACTCCCAGGCTCAAGTGATCCTATACCTCAGCCTCCCGAGTAGCTGGGACTACAGGCACATGTACCACCACGTCCAGCCAATTTTTTTATTTTTTGTAAAGATGCAAGTCTCAGTATGCTGCCCAGACTGGTCTCAAACTCCTAGGTCCAAGCAGTCCTTCTGCCTCAGCCTCTCAAAGTGCTGGGATTACGTAATGGCATGAGCCACTGCACCTGACCAAACAGACTTTTCTTCTCGGTTTCAGGGTTCAAAAAGAATTCTTCGCTCCAATGAGATTGTCCTTCCAGCTAGTGGACTGGTGGAAACAGAGCTCCAATTAACCTTCTCCCTTCAGGTGAGACTCCCCTAATCTTAGGTCCCTAACATGTCATATCCTGGCTAGTCCCCAGACAGTCCTCTAACCCAGAGACTGTTTTATCCCAGAGCAGCCATTGCTCAACTGGGGCAGGAATGAATAAAAGTCACCTGGAGGTTTATGGCTGGCCTGGAGAGCCAAAACAACCCCTTAACCAGCCACGGTAAGGGTGTGGAAACCTGAGTGGGCACCGTGGCTCCTCCTTCCCTTCCTCTGCCTTGGATAACACTGTTACCCACCTGCTGTACCCCATCACCTCTCCTTAGTGATCCTCACACACCCCGTGGACTGTGCCATCTTCAGCCTCCATGTCAGGATCTCCATCCTTCCTCTCTATGTCTTATCCCTCCTAGTCTGTGTCCCTCTCGTCATAATTCAGGGCTGCGGCGTGGAAGCCAGGCACCGAGCCAGTCGGCTCCACCAGCAGCAACTTCATGGCTCTCCTTTCACCCCTGACTGCCCCATTTACAGACAGGAAGCATAAGCACAGAAAGATTGTGTGTCCTCTAGGAGGACAAGAACCCCTCAGGGACCCAGCTGCCCATTAACCATGCTCGACTGTTTTGTATTTTATAGTACCCTCATTTCCTTAAGCGAGATGCCAACAAGCTGCAGATCATGCTGCAAAGGAGAAAACGTTACAAGAATCGGACCATCTTGGGCTATAAGACTTTGGCTGTGGGACTCATCAACATGGCAGAGGTGAGAGGAACACAGTCTCCAGACTGTTGGCCTTTGAGTCAGAGAGCCCAAGGGAGACCCCAGCCCAGCCATTTGAGCCTTCCACATGATTTTCCCAGCCTGCTGGCTAGGTGCTTAATTCTGTTTTACAAGTTAATTATTTTGTTGGAAATTCAGAATATACTTATTTTTATCAAGTACTTTCTCCTTCATGAAAAATTTTCTTTAGCTTTTAAAAAGGTAAAACTCAAGAAATTACATAAAATTTCAAACTTTCAGAAAAGTTTACAAGAATAGTATGAAGAATTCCCATGTGTGGATTTGCCCAAGTTCTTCAACATATCACCACAGTTTTTATTCTCTCCTCATAGATATATTGATAGGCATTATTTTCTGAGCCATCTGAGAGTAAGTTGCTGGCACGATGCCCCATTACATGTTAATACTGTGCCATGTTAATTTCCTTAACATGAGAATACTGTGCCGTCTAAGCTCACTGCTGCCATCAAGATCAGGACACTAACATTGACATAAGATTGCCATCTAACCCCCAGTCCCTGTCGGACTGTGTTAAATGTCTCAGTGATATCCTTTATGGGCCTGGGATCTGCTCTAGGATTACGTGATGCATGTCACTGTGTCCTTAGTTCCCTTCAGTCTGCAGCAGCCCCTGGGCTTTCCTTACCTTTCAAGATCTTGACATTTTTTAAGTGCACAGGGTACTTTATTGAATACTCCTCAGTCCAGGTTCATCTGGTGTTGCCTCAAGATTAGATTCCACCTGTGTATTTCTGGCAGCATTGCCATAGAAGGGCTGTGTTCTCAGCGCAGCTTAGGCGGCACCTGATGTCAATTGGTTCCTTTCCTGGGGATATTAACTTTTAATGTTTTATATTTTCAATTTTTTTTTTAATAGAGACAAGGTCTTGCTCAGTTGTCCAGGCTGGTCTCAAACTCCTAGGCTCAAGCAATCCTCCCTCCTTGGCCTCCAAAAGTGCTGAGATGACTCTGTGCCTGGCCTGATATTATCACTCGGTTAAGATGGAGTCTGCAGAGTTTTTCCACCACAAAGTTAATTAATAAGCATTTTGTACTTACTGAAAAAAATATTTTACAGGGAGATATTTTGAGACTATATAACTATCTTTTTCCTTATCACATTTTCACCCACTAGTTTTAGTATCTATTCATGATTCTTGCCTTAATTGGTCATCACCATACTTTGGTGCTTACCAGACAGTGAATTTCTAATTCCATCATTCCTTATGTATTTATTAATTGGCTTTCTTTTTTTTTTTTTTTCCCCCAAGACGGAGTCTCGCTCCGTCGCCCCGGCTGGAGTGCACTGGCACAGTCTGAGCTTACTGCAACCTCCACCTCCCAGGTTCCAGTGATTCTCCTGCCTCAGCCTCCAGAGTAGCTGGAATTACAGGCACCCGCCACCATGTCTGGCTAATTTTTTTTATTTTTAGTAGAGATGGGGTTTCACCATGTTGTCCAGGGTGGTCTTGAACTCGTGACCTCAAGTGATCCACCTGCCTTGGCTTCCCAAAGTGCTGGGATTACAGGCATGAGCCACCATGCCTGGCCTTATTAATTGTCTTTCTGTAGTAAGATAGTGCTTTTCCTTCGCTCTCATTTATTTATGTCAACTATAGACTGTGGATTCCTGTTTTATTTAATGGGGCTGAATCTGCTACTACCATTTCTTTATTTTGATGTACAAACTTGTCAGCTTTGGCACATGGGAGCCCTTCATGCCAGCTTTGAATCCTTTGTACCATGTCTCATCATTCTTTACATCCTTCCATACTTTCTGGTATAAAACATTTCAGGCTCATCTTGTACTTGACCTGACCCAGCCCCAGAATGAGCGAATTCTCCTAGGAGCCCTGGTTCTTTTCAGTGGAGTATCGTGTTCAGAAACCGAGATCTGGGTACCAAGAGTGCCCATGTCCCCAACTGGGTGTTATCCACGCCCTCTCAGCAGACAGAGCTGAGGAAGGTCTATCTGTATGCACACATGTACTCATGTTTCCATATATGCTACAGCTCCTTTCAGGTCTAGGTCCAGATCTGTCCAACTGGGTGCACATATTGATAATTTCAGTTCCAACCCAACACTCATGGCTTCTTATAGCTTTTCTTTCTCCATATTTCTAATTCCCTTTTAAAGCAGTAAGAAGCCAGGCTGCGATTATTCTCAATATACATATGCTCACTGGTGCAGCTCCTCATGTGCCAGGCAGATCCTCTCAGCCCTGGCTAACAGGAAGAAGAAAACAGCCACTAATCTGTTTTTAAAATTATTTCTGTACATTAGTAAATTAAATAGGAACAATTTCATGGCCGTGATAGAAAATTTGAGATAGTCCCAGCCCGTCTTTCTGTCCCACTCAGTCAGGGTTTGTGTCAGCATGGAGACAGGGGACAGTGAATTCCCACCAGCAGCCACTGCCCCTGCTGCACCAGACTCTGCCATTCCCAGTGGACTGGGCTCCTTTTCCTCATTGCCAGTGACAGGTAACCACCACCTGTAGCCCTGGCTTCACCCAGACTCAAGAGCAAGTTTCTCTGTGAAGGACTTACACTAAAATTAGTCCTAGAGATTAGCAACCATTTCCTTCCTTCCTTTCCTCCTCCCTCCCTCCCTTCCTTCCTTCCCTCCCTCCCCACCCTCCCGTCCTCCCTCCCTGCCTTCCTCCCTCCTTCCCGCCCCCCTCCCTCCCT
>NW_016107417.1:2253656-2261060 GCF_001604975.1 Cebus imitator | reverse complement strand
ATAATCTCACTGTGTCACCCAGACTAGAATGCAGTGGTACAGTCACAGCTCACTGTAGCCTCAACTTCCTGGGCTCAGGTGATTCTCCCACCTCAGCCTCCCAAGTAGCTGGGACTACAGGCATGTGCCACCACACCCAGCTGATTTTTTTATTTTTAGCAGAGACAGGGTTTCACCATGTTGCTCAGGCTGGTCTCAAACTCCTGGGCTCGAGCAATCTGTCCACCTCAGCCTCCCAAAGTGCTGGGATTACAGGAACAGGCTACTGTTCCTGGCTGAGCAACCATTTTCAATTGTGATTGTTATCTTTAAGCATGTGGCCCTGACCAGCGGCTGGCACTTCTGGGGATAGTTTTAAAGTTAAGACCTTAGGCCAAGTGCAGTGGCTCATGCCTGTAATTCCAGCACTTCGGGAGGCCAGGGCAGGAGGATTACTTAAGCCCAATTCGAGATCAGCCTGGGCAACACAGTGAGATGCCATCTCTACATAAAATTGAAAAACTAGCCAGGCATGGTGGTGTGTGCCTGTGGTTCCAGCTACTGAGGCTGAGGTGGGAGGATCACTTGAACCTGGGAGGTCAAGGCTGCAGTGAGCCGTGATCTCACCACTGCACTCCAGCCTGGGTGATAGAGTGAGACCCTGTCTTTAATAATTATAAAAAACAAAGTAAGACCTTGAAGCAGTTGGATGGTAGGCATGGATTTGAAAGTGAGGAAGAAAATGTATCAGAATACATTTTTGCTTGCACATTCCTTGGCTGCGTTTCTTCAGGTGCCTCTGTAGTAACCGCCGCCCCTCGCTCTAGGTGATGCAGCATCCTAATGAAGGCGCTCTGGTGCTTGGCCTACACAGCAACGTGAAGGATGTCTCTGTGCCTGTGGCAGAAATAAAGATCTACTCCCTGTCCAGCCAGCCCATTGACCATGAAGGAATTAAATCCAAGCTCTCTGGTAAGATGCATGCAGCCTCTGGAGACCCTACGAACAGGGAGCCCATCGTCGGAAAGCTGAACAAGGCACTGCCTGAAATGTTCCTGGGCAAGAGATATTTAGAGACCCTTGAAAGTAAAACATGGCTTCAGCCCTGGCCCTCCCTTCCATCCTGGCTGTGTTTCCACCCAAAGAGAACCATTGATTCCAGCCCATCGAAGTCTCTCAGTCCAGACCTTCCCATTGCAAGGTTTTCTTACTCAGGTGTCTGTTGCAGATCGTTCTCCTGATATTGACAATTACTCTGAGGAAGAGGAAGAGAGTTTCTCATCAGAACAGGAAGGCAGCGATGATCCATTGCACGGGCAGGTAACTTTCTGTGGTCCCTCACATGGAGCATCCAAGGAGCTCCTCGGGCTTCCCACGCTCATTCTGTTCCCATATCCACTTAGGACCTGTTCTACGAAGACGAAGATCTCCGGAAAGTAAAGAAGACCCGGAGGAAACTAACCTCAACCTCTGCCATCACAAGGGTGAGTGTCAAAGGTCTGGGGAGCGGTTGGCTAAGATTTTCAGTCTGGGTGAGGGTAGGTTGGCAGCAGCATATTCAAGCCTAGTGGAGGCTTTGTAAAATCTATCAACACAGGGTCATCCCTTCACGATTCTGATGCATGCTCTATATCTTCACCACCACCCAATTAGACTCACTGTTGCTGGGAACCATTATTACTGATAAGATTATTATATCCTTCAGGTTATCATCAGATAGAAAAAAGGAGAACTCTTCTTTTAGAATTCAGAACAGATAGTGGTCCTTCAGGGGACAGACCCCCTCCCACCCACTCCAGTGGCTGCTTCATGTCACATGCTATCTGCTGCAGAGAGAAGGCCAGCTCCCTCTAGGAGTAGCACTAGTTTTGATCATGTGCTGAACTTATGCAGAGATGATAGGCTGGTCGTGAAGTACTCCTATAAGGCTTGCTAAGCTTTAATCACATCAGATATCATTCCTGCCTTAACGGATCCATGACCTTGGAGACCAGGTGCCTTTTGATGCTTTTCCTGCATAAAAGTTCCTCAAGAGTCACTGTTTTGATGACATTTGAATCCTGGACTGAGAAGCTAAAAACTCAATTCCGAGGTGATCTTTGACAGATTCTGGAGTTCTTGCATTGAAGTATGGGAGGGCCAGAAGTGCTGGGAGCTTTTCTGAAGGGGAATACACAGCTCCATTTTCCAAGAGGCATCCTGATTCTCCCCAGTGCAGAGCTAGCCTAGCGTCCAACCCTCTGAGAGCCCAGATGCCCTCCCCTTCAGGGAGGAAATGAAGGCCAGATGCTGTCACCTCTCCCATCACACTGAGGTGTCACTCGGCTTCAGGTAAATCTATAAGACTGACCTGGATTTCCCATCCAGTCAGTGACTAGGGAGTGGGAGGACTGTTTCCTTGTCCTCAGGTGGCCAGCTCTTGATTGGTGCTCCACATGGTCCCCATAAGGTGTGCCACCAAGGCTCCCAATGCTTGACCTCCATTGCACTCTGGAAATAGGGAGTGGCTGCAGGAGCTCTCTCTAGTCAGCCCCTACTGCTGAGGCTTTCATTTTCCTGCTCTGTAACCAGAAAGCGGCCCTATTTTCTTCCCGACAGGTTCCCCTAGAGCTTCGTAAGTCACCTCTTCCTATGTGGGGGCTCCTCCTTGGCATGACACTAGCACACAAACAGAGTTCAGTGCTCCTGCTAATGTTCACTCCCCCAGAGATTTTTTTTAAGCTGCAGGCACTTTCCAGTTCTATCCCAGAGACTTAGTGACCTCCCTTAGTGCCTGTCTCCTCTGTGCACACGCATTCTTCTCTCCCACCAAGAACACAGATGTACTTGACCTTCTGTGAACATGTCTCATGCTGCTCTGTTACTGTGAGCTCAACTTTTTTTCTCTGCTGCGAATGCCCTTTCTGCCCTTTCTTTGAAGACCTATCAGCCTTGCAAGTTCATTCTTTCCATCCCCAGATGGCGAGTCTGTCATTCAGGCAGGAAGTACATATGACCACAAGCTAAGCATCATGCCCAGTGACAGAGAGATAAGGCCCAGTCCATGCTATCAAGGAGCACACAACGTCTAGTAACTCCACACATTTCAATAAGTAATTACAGCCCAGTAGGACAGATGCCATAAGACAGAGCTTTGCAATGACACCAGAGGACTGTGGCCACCTGTTCCAGGAGTGCCAGGACAGCTTCTCAGATGAGATGCTGAGAGATGGGTTTTTTTAAATAAAATTTCACCAAGTGGATTTGGAGAAAGTTTGTATTCAAGGCAGAAGATACCCCATATAAAGGCCCAGCACAACAGCATGCACTTTTTCCCAGGAACTCAAAGCAGTGAGTTTCCACTTGACTATGGGGTGTGAAAGGGCAAATAGAGAGATAAGGCTAGAAACAGGCAGACCCAGGCTTCAGACACTTACAGGCCTGACCGTTGAGCTCTGTTCAAGTAGTGGCAGCCAATGAAGACTTCTAACAGGACGGTAGCATGAGCAGGTTGCACTCAGAAGGACCACTGTGGGCTGTGGTGGGAACAAGGCCAGAAATAGGCAGGCAGGGCATGAGGTGCCAGCTGAAGGCCGTTGCCGTGATCCCAGAGAGGCAAGGAGAAAGGCCTAGATGGAAACAGTTGTGTCACAGATGGAAAAGGAAGGGTCTGAGGTAGAGAATGGGCCTGCAGGGAGAACCGGAGGAGAGACTCCAGGTGTAGATGTGGGTTCAGGTGCGTTGGCGACATCAGTAAGAGGATGGGAGTGCAGGAAGAAGATGCTGCGTTCTGCCAAGGAGCTGGTGAGGCTGGCTGCCCGCACTGTGCACGCACAAGTGGGAATCAGCAGTTGGCACTGTGGATCCAAAGGGCAAGAGAAAGAGATGAGCTGGAGATGCACATTTGGGAGGTGTTGGGGCAGAGCAGGACGGAGGACCTGGGGATAGACATTACCCCTCCCCGCAGCTGTACCCAGGGCCCAGGAGCCATACTGGAATTCGGGCCTATCTTCCTAACAGGCTTCAAGTGCCAAGGGCAGAGACAAAGTCCTCCAGTCTTCATGTCCTCCCACAGCTCATAACGAAAGTGGGCTGTAGTAGGCGTTTGTTGACTTAAATTGACCCCAAGTGGACACTGTCTGAGAACTATCATACAATATGTCCCTACAGCAACCTAACATCAAACAGAAGTTTGTGGCCCTCCTGAAGCGGTTTAAAGTTTCAGATGAGGTACGGCCCCTTACTCCCAAGGTTAATGGTGAGTAGAATTCCCCGGGTTTCACCCGGCATCCGTGGGGTGCACTCTGTATTGGCACTGGGAGTCAGGATTCCGGGATTAATATTCATGTTCCCCATGGCATGCCTGGTAGAGCCCTAAGGGAGAGGGTGGCTAAGAAGGACTGAAGCGAGTGAAGGAGAGAGAAGGGCTTTGCACACAGCGGGGGGCAGCGCAGCTACGCCCAAGTCTCTGGTGTGGGATACAGGGACAGACCCAGTGGATGCCGCTGCAGTTGTCACTTAATTTCCCCTCTTACTCCATGGGAACATCAGTGAGCAGCAGCTTGGGAGGTGGAAATGTCCTTGGTCGTCAGCCCTGGAATAACCAGGAATGGCCACTGAGAGAGAATCAGTCTTTTCCCTGAGCTCCGGAAAGGACCCGTTTCCACAGGCTTCTCAGTGGGCTAACAGGGATAAAGATGAAAATTGCTGAGAGCAATTGCTTCACCTTCCTGTGGGCTGTAAGGAGGGTAGAACGAGGCCACATGGGCGATGGTCCTCGGGATTCCTCAGCTGTCCCTCCTGGCATAGCTTTCCAGTGTGGAGTGGTGGCAGGAACCGGCTGGGGCGGGGGTTGGGGGTGGCCTCACCATGTCCTTGCTCTCAGGCTGGATCACAGAAATGACATGAAGGTTACTCCAGCCAGTTTGAAGCTCTGGCGTGTCCCTTAAGTGGGACTATAAGGGTGGCCCAAGAGAAAGGAGCTGCTCGTCAACCAAAATTGTTGATAGGGATGACTCTAAATTCAGAGACTCTTTTCCTGTTGCAGGTGGGCTTTGGGCTGGAGCACGTGTCCCGGGAACAGATCCGGGAGGTGGAAGAGGACTTGGATGAATTGTATGACAGTCTGGAGATGTACAACCCCAGCGACAGTGGACCTGAGATGGAGGAGACAGAAAGCATCCTCAGCACTCCGAAGCCCAAGCTCAAGTGAGGCCCCCTCCTCCGTAGCTGGCCTCCCAACTCCTCTCCTTCCTGGCCACAGCAGTCTCCTGACCCCTCCCTCGCTGCCCCCTCCATTACCAGGGAATCTTGGTCTTTCATCCTTTCTGAACCTCTGGCTCTCTGGGACAAGGTCACTGTTTTGCCTTTCACTTACAGAAGTCCTATAGGACTCTCGGAAGCCCCCCTTTTTCCTGTCCCACCTCTCCTCCCTGCACTTCCCTGCTCACCCACCCTGAATACCAGCTCCACTCAGCTCTCCCAGCTTGCTGTTCTGAGCCCCGGAGGCACTGACCTTGGCTGTGCTCTTCACTGCAGGCCTTTCTTTGAGGGAATGTCGCAGTCCAGCTCCCAGACGGAGATTGGCAGCCTCAACAGCAAGGGCAGCCTTGGAAAAGACACCACCAGCCCTGTGAGCGCAACCGTGGCTGTGGGACGGGGCGGGACTGTGGCTTGTCGGGGCTCAGTACTCCATCCCTCTGTATCTCTGATCAGGGCTCATGTTGTGACCTTAGAAAAGTGGCCTCATCTTGTTTTAGCCTCAGTTTTTCTCCTCAGTCCACGCTGGGAGCTTAGCTCTTCAGGGTCATTGCTGTGTCAGACCGGGTGTTCCTTTTGGTCTGTTCCTGCTGTGGCCCAAAGCCTTCCCTCTCAGAACACACCTCCCCCTCTGCTGGGCACGGTGGTTCACATCTGCGATCCTAGCACTTTGGGAGGCCAAGGCGGTTGGATCACTTGAGCCCAGGAGTTCGAGACCACCCTGAGCAACATGGTAAAAGCCCGTCTACGAAAAATGCAGAAGTTATCCAGAAATGGTGGTGCATGTCTGTAGATAAAGCTACTCGGGAGACTGAGGTAGGAGGACCCCTTGAGCCCAGGAGGCAGAGGTTGCAGTGAGCTGTGATCACACTACTGCTCTGCAGCCTGGGTGACAGAACAAGACCTCGTCTCAAAAAACAAACAAAAACAAACCTGTCCCTTTGTGTCCATTCTGTGGTAGCTTAGAATGTGGCGTGGAGTGGCATTTGGCCCATGGTGAGTGGCCCTGCACCAGGTTGGGGAAGGAGCAGGTATAGAGAGGAGGGGAGCCCCTGAGATGTGCTCAGGAGGCCCTAGTAGGCTTTATTTGGGCCAAGAATCCATAGAGGGGAGCAGTGCCCCGAGAAAATTTATAATTTAGTAAGAGGTTTCCATTTTTCCTGGTGAGCAAGCGGAAAAGGAGGCATACTGTAGCAGCTGGAGCCCTGTCCGGTGCCATGCTCCACCCCTCCTTGGAAAGGCCCTGACCCTTCAGCAGATCACAGGCAGGGGTGTGGGTGAGCCTGAAGCAACCTCAGGCCTTGGGAAGCTGCTCTTCCTTTGTTTACAATGGAAGACAAGTGGGCATTGTCGAGATGTGAGTGCCCAGCTTAGGGTTTCCCCTCCAAAGCCCAGTGTTTTTTCTGTAGATCAAAGAAACAAATCCTTTGAGTCCTCCTGTTTGCCTGCTTTACTGGCAGATGAAGCCTAGTCTTTGTTCACCAGGGGGAATACCAGACTCACCCTGCAGATAGGTAGTAATTGTGCAGAAATGTCAGGAAGCAGGCAAAGCCTCCACTGCTGAAAAGCTCGGGTCTGAAAGGCCAGGTGCCAGTCCTGGAAATCAGTCTCTTGGAGCATCTCCTGGCTGCCCTTTTGCCTGCTGCCACCAGGTGGGGCTCTCTCCCAACTCTTTTGGTTAGGACAGTGCTCCATGCGGCGTTAGTCAGGAAATGGTGGGAAACTGCAGCCTAAACAGACTCTTCTCTGTGAGAAACCCAGCCCTGCCCTTGCAGACCCTGCACCCTAGATGCCATTCCAGGCCAGGTTCATGGGGATCCAAGAACTGAAGAGACCTTGCTTTTTTTTTTTTAACCCCCTTTCTATACTTATTTATTTTTTTTATTTTTTTGTGTTGGAGTTTTGCTCTTGTAGCCCAGGCAGGAGTACAATGGAGAGCTCTTCGCCCACTGCAACCTCTGCCTCCCGAATTCCAGCAGTTCTCCTGCCTCAACTCCCACGTAGCTGGGACTACAGGTGTGTGCCATCCATGCCCCGCTAATTTTTGTATTTTTAGTAGAGACAGGTTTTACCATGTTGGCCAGGCTGGTCTTGAACTCCTGACCTCAGGTGATCCCCTGCCTTGGCCTTCCAAAGTGCTGGGATTACAGGCATGAGCCATTGTGCCTGACCTAAAACATGTTCTTT
>NW_016107417.1:2247607-2253635 GCF_001604975.1 Cebus imitator | reverse complement strand
CGTGATCCACCCGCCTCAGCCTCCCAAAGTGCTGGGATTACAGGCTTGAGCCACCGCACCCGGCTGTGTTCATTCATTCATTTTTTGAGTTAAGGTCTGGCTCTGTTGCCCAGGCTGGAGTGCAGTGTCTGCCCAGCCACCTCACTTTCTTTAGTATTAGCATTTAGGATGTGACTTGGAGATGCTTTTCCTCACATGGAACTGCTGAATGGCCCTGCTGAATTGACGCCATCCACATGGGCAGACCCCTGGCCATGAGACCCAAATTCGCTCTTAACTATCTGAGCTGACTCTAGAAAGAAACCTGGGAGCCAGTTGAGGGAGGACTGTTTCTCAGTGTTGTGGGAATGTAGAGTAGGTGCTCCATTGTAACAAAATGTAACTATAACTGTGACACTGCCCCAAAAGCAGTAAGCAGAACACCTAACACTGTGAGTATTAATAAATGTGAGTTACCTGATTTACAAAACTTACAGAAAAAAATCGCCTAGGCACTCTGAGCCTCGGTGCCTCATCTATAGGGTACTGGTGTCAGTGTAGGAGCCCATTTGGCTCAAAAGCCAACTGAGTGTTGAGTGTTGGTCTTTATAATATGATGGCCTGAGGCCCCCTGTCTAGGCAAAAAACACATTTGGGACAGGGTAGAGCTTCTGTGTTTAAGTCTTGACTCCACCACTCCACTGACTGTGTGATCTTGGGCATGTTACCACACCTTTGCTTCCTCATCTACATGTTAAAGCTTGTGCCTCCCAAGTTAGTGAGGAGACGGCATGGGATCATGCACATCAGACTCCACGTGGCATGTGCCTGACTGACTGACTGCTTACGGAGCACTGCTCATTGAATACTGTTGCTTTTGTTATAATTCCTTAGTGCCATTTCAGTTTTGGACTCCTAAAACTGATAGAATCTAGATGTCTTTTTAGTGAGTCCTTCAAATTCTGGTTCCCTTGGCCAGGTTTCAGACTCACTTTGCTGGTTCTGTGCTGATATTTCTATTTTGAAGAGTCCCATATGTCTGGATGTGGGTGTGGAACTTTGGAATCCTTTGGTAGGAAAGGTGCTTTGGGAACAGCAGGACAAAGCTGTGCTCTTAAACGGAGAACTTCGGAATGGATTAGGAAAAGACACAGATCGTGCACATGTAGGCAGGCATATACACACCACCTCAGCTTGTGTCCTCTCTTCCCTGGTTTCCTAGCGCTGTTATTTATTTTTCTTAATCTTGCTTTTTGTTCCCCACATTTTAGAGGTTTTAGTTTATCACTAGAACCAGAAAGAATTTCTGCTGATAAAAATTATTTCAGTTGTTGAATTTTCCCAAGACTTGAGCACACAATGGCAACATAATTTGGTTCTCCAAGCTGATAACAATGAGCTCTGACTGCTTCAGCTAGGGCAGCCACAGATACAGACTTCTAGCCACGACAGCCTGCTGCTAAGTCGCTATTTCCACAGCACTATAAATAATGGTGTTAGGGCCTAGTCCATGAAACAATAGCCTACATATTACTCACTCTTGCCGCTTTCTCTCTGACACGTGCCTACACTCTTAGCCTTCAACAGCTGACACTGTCCATGGGCAGTGGTGCAGACTGCTGGGACCTCTAGTGATGCCTCATCCACATCTCATGACACTTGGTCAGACACAGCTGGAGCCCTGCTGGTGTTCCAGCATCCTTGCGGGGGAAAAAGCCCATTAGCGCTTATAGAAGCAGGAACAGAAAGAGAGAAGTTGGGAATTTGTCCCTAGGAGGATTGTCTGGGACATCTGGAAGAGCCAGTAAATATCAGGTGTCCTCTAAGCCCAATCCAAGTTAAAGATATTATCAGGAGATGGATATATGCTAATTACCTTGATTTAATCATTTCGCAGTGTATCCATACATCAGAACAGGTTGTATACCATAAATATATACAATTTTTATTTGTCAATTATACCTTAATAAAGCTGAGGGGAATAAAGATCTTACTAAATTTTGAAACTTTGCCATGGAAGCAGTGCTGTAGCTGTCATAGGGCTTAACAACAAGGCATGCTACTTTAAAACCTCCCGGTGGGCCTCTGTCATCACCTAGTTCATTCTCTTTAAAACATGTTTAATCATTTGTCATATTGAGATCCAAAATGGAGTGAAATTCTCTTTAGTCTCAGGCCTGACCAGAGCATTTCCATGATTCTAGATTCTATTAACATTGGCTGAGGCCAGGGGCAGTGGCTCATGCCTGTAATCCCAGCACTTTGGGAGGCCGGGGTAGGTGATCACTTGAGGTCAGTTCAAGACCAGTATGGTCAATCAACATGGTGAAAGCCTGTCTCTACTAAAAATATAAAAATTAGCCGGGCACGGTGGCTCAAGCCTGTGTAATCCCAGCACTTTGGGAGGCCAAGGCGGGTGGATCACGAGGTCAAGAGATCGAGACCATCCTGGTCAACATGGTGAAACCCCGTCTCTACTAAAATTACGAAACATTAGCTGGGCATGGTGGCGTGTGCCTGTAATCCCAGCTACTCAGGAGGTTGAGGCAGGAGAATGGCCTGAACCCAGGAGGCGGAGGTTGCGGTGAGCCAAGATCGCGCCATTGCATTCCAGCCTGGGTGACAAGAGCGAAACTCCGTCTAAAAAAAAAAAATTAGCCAGGCTTGGCGGCGGACGCTTGTAATCCAGCTAATTTGGAGGCTGAGGCAGGAGAATCACTAGAACCTGGGAGGTGGAAGTTGCAGTGAGCCAAGATTGCACCATTATACACCAGCCTGGGCAATAGAGTGAGACTCTGTCTGAAAAAAAAAAACATTGGCTGATTATATAGACGAGGTTTAAATGAGCTAGTTCTGCAGTCTAGAGGCAACCTATTCGGTGGCTGTGAGCCATTACATAAGCCAAAGTGTCTGAAGATCTGGGGTCCCAGGGTCTGGCTCAGGCATGCTGAGTTAGTCCTGCAGATGCCCTGAAGCAGAGGTTCTCAGCTGGGATGATTTTGCTTCCCAGACATTTGGCAATGATTGGAGACATTTTTGTTTGTCACAAATTAGAGGGTGGGGACTTTCCACTACCAGCACATAGTGAGTAGAGGCCAGGGATGCTGCCAGACATCCCACAGTACACAGGACAGGCCCCCACAACAAAGAATGACCCAGCCCCAAATGTCAGTCATGTCAGGGTGGAGGAACCCTGGTTTAGTGTGACACAGGGAGCCTGCTGTGGTGATCCTTGTTCCATAGTTTGCCAAGTGACCCTGAACTTATTAGCCTGATGCTTCTCAGTATTATATGAATGACTCAGAGAAAGGACTTTGAGTAATTGGGAGGAAGTGGAATATCATTTATATTTTCTGCCTCCTGTGGTTCCCTACAAGAAACAAAAACATTCATTCAGGCCAGATCTTCCCTGCATCTAAGGCCTACAACCCACAAGTCACTGTTGGTGACTTTTAGTTGCTGCCTGCCCAGTGAGAAGCAATATTAACAAGTATGAAAACCTGGTTATCTGTATTTGCAAAGGAATTTTTTTTTTTTTTTGAGATGGAATCTTGCTCTGTTGCCAGGCTGGTAAGATCAAGGCTCACTGCAACCTCTGCCTCCTGGGTTCAAGCAATTCTCCTTCATCAGCCCCCTGAGTAGCTGGGACTACAGGTGCACGCCACCACGCCCAGCTAATTTTTGTATTTTTAGTAGAGATGGGGTTTCACCATGTTGGCTTGGATGGTCTCAATCTCTTGACCTCGTGTTCCGCCCACCTCAGCCTCCAGAAGTGCTGGGATTATAGGCATGAGCCACTGTTCCTGGCCAAAAATTTTTAATATTTATGAGAAATGCTAATAAGAGTTAGCAGAATTAGGAGAATTAATTTATGCCTAAATGGTTTAAAATTGGGTGTCTTTCTGCTTAGTATATCCCGTAGGAGGGTTTTCTGGATATTCCCACCAGGCAAAAAGCATTTGGCTACTATGGATGTCTTTAGTCTCAAAATCAAAGACCTGAACCTAGCATACTCCTTCCACTACCAAGCAAAGGAGACCTCCCTTCTATGTCCTTCCTGGGCAGGGGTATTCACTGGATCCAGGGTCAAAGATTTCATGGATGCAATAGCAAAGCCATCGAAATTTTGAGCTTCTCTTCCCTAGTGACATCTCATGGGAGTCAGAATTTCTGGGTTGCGAATCTCCCTGTGTTATTGACTTAGTGATGATAAAGATAACTGATCTTTCCAAAACTTAGTTTTCACAAAAAATGTACCTCCCATGGCATAAGATAAAAGTCCTAAAGATTTTATGAGGTTGGATATTACATGAAAGTATTTTAAGCTTCATAGGGACCTAGTAAAACAAATTAGAGTGGTAGTTATTTGGATCAGTGATAACTAATTCTTATAATTTTTGCAGATGGAATTGGCTGCTCTAGAAAAAGTCAAATCTACTTGGATTAAAAACCAAGATGACAGCTTGACTGAAACAGACACTCTGGTATGTATGGGTCAGTTTCCTGTTTCAGCTGTTTCAAATAGTGTTTGTCCCTTTAGAAACAAAGACAGAAGGACCCTCAGGATCACCCTAGAAATTTCACCTAAATCTACAGGCTTATGAATGTCCTGTACTCTCTTTCTCCTGAAATCTTTACCTGTGGAATGTAACCTGCCCTAGACACCAGTTTGCTCCCAAAATTAGTATAGCAGAAATGTCCTCATTCTGCCCTTTAATAAGAGCTGACCAAATGCTAGTTGAGGAAACTTCTCACCATCCGTCACCAACATCTTCCCTGGAAAATTGTCCCTTCATCCTTTGATGTTGCTTTTTCAGCGGCCAGGCGACCCACAGCATTCAGTCTCTGAGGGGCACTGGTCCGTGTTCCTAGAGGTGCTGGAGCTGCCCAGGACCACAGGCCTAAGCCCCAGTGAAGTGAAATAGAGTTGGTTAGGTTGCCCAGTTTTTTTACAGGTTGAATTGCACCCACTTTTACTGTGTACCTGCTTGTGCTGGGCACTGAAGATGCAAAGATGAGTGTGCCACAGTTTACATCCCCTGTACCTCCTTGGGACTCTGGAGAGGCCCAGGGAGGTACAGGGGACACAGACTGGGGAAGTGATGTCTGAGCTGGGCTTTGCAGGTTACACCAAAGTTCATCCCATGCCCAGAGGCAGGACCCTTGAGGGGAGGGAGCAGAGAACTTTACAGAATCCCATCTAAGGATGAGCCTAACGGTGAGACCTTCGGGGGCATTGAATAGAATCTGTGAAAGAATTATTTTAGGCTTGTGTTTTCTATAGTAATTAAGATTACATTAAAGATCTCATATATTTAGGCTTGATTCAAGATTAATTTGAAACTCACTACCCTAACTTACAGTTTCCAGTTCACCAGTAATCTGAATAATCCAGCTTCCACTGTGGCCCCACTGGTGGTCTGTACTGCATGTGGCAAATACACTGTGGCCTTTTCCTTTTTTAGAGACAGGGTTTCACCATGTTGGCCAGGAAGGTTTTGATCTCTTGACCTTGTGATCCGCCCGCCTCGGCCTCCCAAAGTGCTGGGATTACAGGCATGAGCCACCGCTCCCGGCCCCACTGTGGCCTTTTCAAAATGAAATTTCAATTGTGTCACTTCCCGATTAAAACTCTTCAGTGACTGGCCAAATCTCAGCAATTTAGTGTTGAGTAAAAGAAGCTGAATGCCAAAAAATGCATGCCGTAGGATTCCAGTTCTGTGAAACTCACAGGCAAAACTAATCCATGAGGTAGATGTCAGCATACCTGTTACCCAGGGACAGGGAGGGGCATAGGGAGCCCTCAGGAGTCCTGGAATGTTCTGTCTTGATCTGGTTAATGGTCACCTGGGGGCATATTTGCATAGAAATTCAAGTTGACTATTTTAGATTTATACTCCTTGTAGAAGTTATGCCCTGGCTGGGCATGGTCGCTCAAGCCTGTAATCCTAGCACTTTGGGAGGCCAAGTCGGGCGGATCACAAGGTCAAGAGATCGAGACCATCCTGGCCAATATGGTGAAACCCCGTCTCTACTAAAAATACAAAAA
>NW_016107417.1:2229152-2247411 GCF_001604975.1 Cebus imitator | reverse complement strand
CATTTTGAAAACATAAAGACCATTCAGAGGCAGAGAAGTAGGCAGGTGTGCTGCCTGCATAGAGACCAGAATCCTTCCTGAGGGCTGGAGCGTTAGGGAGATAGTGGGCCCCAGGGGAGGATGCTTGGGAGATTTACTTAGAAAGGTGGCCCAGGCTGGGTTATGGCAGGCCTCAGAGGCCCACTAAAGAGTCAGAATTGGCCAGGCATGGTGGCTTATCATCCCTGTAATCTCAGTACTTTGGGAGGCTGAGGCAGGCAGATTGTTTGAGCCTGGGGATTCAAGACTGGCTTAGGTAACATGGAAAAACTCCCATCTCTACCAAAAAAAAAATAATAATAATTACAAAAAATTAGCCAGGCATGGTGGCATGCACCTGTACTTGGAAGGATGAAGTAAGATAATTGCTTGAGACTGGTCGTGGTGGCTCACACTTATAATTCCAGCACTTTGGGAGGCCAAGGCAGGCAGATCATGAGGTCAGGAGTTCAAGACAAGCCTGGCCAGCATGGTGAAACCCCATCTCTACTAAAAATACAAAAATTAGCCAGGCATGGTGGCGCACACCTGTAGTCCCAGCTACTCGGGAGGCTGAGGCGGGAGAATCACTTGAGACTACAGTGAGTCAAGATCATGCCACTGCCCTCCAGCCTGGGCAACAGAGCGAGATTCCGTCTCAGAAAAAAAAAAAAAAAAAAAAAGATAATCTCTTGAGCCCACAAGTTCAAGGTTGCAGTGAGCTGAGACCGTGCCACCGCACTCCAGCCTGGGCAAGAAAGCAAGAAAGACCCTGTCTAAAAAAAAAGTAAAAAGAAAAGGAAAAAAAAGGAATCAGACTTCATTCTAAGCATTACAAAGCTACTCACACTGTTTAGACAGTGTTGTGATACGATTCTTGTTGTGCTTTAGAAAGACAGCCTTGACATGAGCAGGCAGGATGATTTGAAGAAGGGGAGCTGAGGCTAGTGAAGATTGTTGGAAAGTGATCTGAGGAAAGGCAAAGGCCTGGGCTCAGAAGATGGGATAGAGAGGGTGGATGTGAGAGTGAGGCCAGAGCAGGGACAGACAGCAGTGGCGTAGGGATGAGGAAGGAAGGGAGAATCTCAAGGGAGATTCTGGAGGCTTTGGCCAAGGTGAGAAATGGGGCTATGGCCCTCTCTGGTCTTGTAGACCAGGTGAGGTCTGGTCAGGGCACCAGGGAGATGCATTTAGGGGTCCCCTCTTCTCTCCTGAAGACGGCAGGTCATCAGTCCACTCTTCGTGTGCCAGCAGGTCGTTGGTAACCGGATATTTACTGGATTGGAACCTAAGGTGCCCATGCAGGGTATATTCAGTCACAGGTGAACAGTAGCAATTTTCCATCAGCTGAGGCAGGAGCTTTAGGGCCACGAGCTTTCAGAAGAAGGAATGAATCTCCTCAGGATGGTGATGGGCCCTGGTCAGTCCAAGGAGGCTCCTGGGTGGTCACTGAGTGGGAGGTGATCTTCACTGCTTCTTCTCCATGGCAGGAAATCACTGACCAGGACATGTTTGGAGATGTGAGCACGAGTCTGGTTGTGCCAGAGAAAGTCAAAACTCCCATGAAGTCGAGCAAAACAGATCTCCAGGGCTCTGCCTCCCCCAGGTACTCCAGATGGGAAAAAGCAGAGGGTACACCTGCAGCTATGCTTAGCATGGGCTTTGGGGCCAAGGGAAAGTGGGGCTGGCAGCTTTGGGGTTGGAGGGGCTATATCACCACCCTCTTTCCACCTCCCTGGCAGCAAAGTGGAGGGGGTACACACACCCCGGCAGAAGAGGAGCACACCCCTGAAGGAGCGGCAGCTCTCCAAGCCCCTGAGCGAGAGGACCAACAGTTCCGACAGTGAGCGCTCCCCAGATCTGGGTCACAGCACACAGGTACTTCCAGGTCCCCCAAAAACACCAGGAGCCTCTGAGATTTCCTGAACTTCAGGCTCTGTTTTGTCAGCTTCCTTGGACAGTTAGTTGGAGGGAAGAGGAATACTTGGAAATGCTCTGAACAAAAACTCTTGAAGAAAGACTAAATTAGAGAGGTCTCCTCTATTTTTTACTTAGTGCCATTGTGGAATTGGCTTCCATGCTGACCTCTAGGGAGCAGGCATGGGAGCCAAAAACACTGTGTGGTCCTGGCCTGCCATGGCCTGGAGTGGGTGATTCCACACCTCTGGTGTCTCTGCCTCCATCAGATGTCAGTCTGGAGGTTATTCAGTGAATCCATTGTTCCAGAGGACAGCAGCCTCTGGATCTCATAGGACACCCTGACCCAAGCTCCCAACCTGAGTACTGCTGTGATCAGTCATCATGCTTTCAAGCCTGGAAGCCAACAATATTAAACTATTCCAGCAGAAGGACCTGAGAGTGGGCTGGAAAAGAAGTCCGAAGCAGCTGGGTCTCGGGAATTGTGTTCTCGTTTTGAAGGCCTGTCTTGTCAGAGGTCTGGGGCAGGGATTTTCCCAGCACACCTCACACAGTTCCAGTTCTGCTAGGGTTAAACAGCCAGCCTGTTCATTCCTCTGATAACTTATCAAGTGCGTTGTCAATGTGCCCTCCTGAGCTCCTTGCTATTACATAGCTGAAAATGAACTTGAGACTAGAATAGCCCAGTGCCTGGGGTGAGGTATTGTCCTTCTTGTTAATCACTGTTCCTGAAATACCTTTTGTTCCCTCAGACAGCAGGTCCCCACATAGCACTCGATGCCACTCTCATTATTTCTCTCCCCACTGCCCTCGTTTCCATTTCTCTGAGCATCTGCTGGCCACCCTCTGCCCCACCTCTCCTGGTTCTTACACTGCTGCCCCTCCTGCCATCCACACCATTTCCCATCCGTGAAGCTTGCAGCACCTCCATCCTCTCCACCTACCCTGACAGGACAACCGCTGCGGCTTTGTTCCTGATCTCCATGTGTCCTCTGAGGACTCGCTTTGCTGCTTCTTTCTCCTCTTCTCCATTGTGTCTGGCCAGCAGGAGACTGAGTCTCCCTCCCAAAGTCCTGGTATCTGTTCTCTCTGAACAACCCTGCTCCAGGGACTCCCCTCAAACCAGTCCAGCAGCCCTGTCCTCAGGCTCCCTGGGGACTTCCTAACAAGAGACACTTTCTTTTGTTCCTGCAGATTCCAAGAAAGGTGGTGTATGACCAACTGAATCAAATCCTGGTGTCAGACGCAGCCCTCCCCGAAAATGTCATCCTGGTGAACACCACTGACTGGCAGGGCCAGGTAAGTGCTGAGACTTCGAGGCCATGTGGGGTCCTGGAGGGCAAGCAGTGCATGGGGAAGTGGGAATCTCACCCCTCCGTCAGCCCCCGCCTTCTCTGGACTGAGCCAAGAACTCTGAGTTCTAGTCCCACTTCTGTCATTGTCCAACTTGCAGGATCTTAAGTCACTAACTTTGCTATACCTCGGCTTCCTCATATTGTTTAAAAAAAAAAAAAAAGCAACAGTAACTCCTCCAGGGTTCCACGTGCATCAGGCAGCATAGCGGAATGGAGACCCCTTGAGAGGCACCTGTGCTGTGACCTCCAGGGCTGCCCCCATGAAGGCAGGTCAGCAGGGCAGAGCATCCCTGCTTGCTCCCTCAGCACTGTCCACCTGGGTTAGACATTGGTGCCAGGGACACCTGGAGTAACCTAGCATGTGAAACCCCCTAAGCCTTCCCATCTCTCACACTCTGCATGTCTCATGGGTCTGGCCCCACCCTCTCCTTACTGGTAGTCTGGAGACCTGACTGCCTTTGCCCAGCTTTGATCTGAACTTCAGAGGACAGGGGCCCTACAGCTTGGTCTGGGCCTCGCTTGCCTCTTGTCCCTTGTGAAGGAGTAACATGTTCTCACCTGTGTCCCTGCTGTCCTCCCTCCCTGTCCCAGTATGTGGCCGAGCTGCTCCAGGACCAGCGGAAGCCTGTAGTTTGCACCTGCTCCATCGTGGAGGTCCAGGCCGTGCTGTCCGCCCTGCTGACTCGGATCCAGCGCTAGTAAGGGCTCTGGCCTCCCCTCTCCTGCCCTTAGGAATTCCCTCTGACTTCATCTTCCTGTGCTGACTTCTAAGCAATGGTAGAACCTCCTAGACTCATTAGACCAAGAATCTGCAGAGGGGCACATGTTTTGAGGGGTAGTGGCAGCAGGCTGTGGAGCTCAAGGCCCCTGCAGACCCCAGAGGATTGGGAGTATAAATACCAACTCCTGTGCTCCCTGCCTCCCTGCCTGGACTCCCGCCAGGCCTTGACTTGCTTTATCCTCTTAAACCCATGATGAAGGAGAGGACACGCGGGTTTTAAAAAGACCTTTTACTCCTTCCAACTGCAACAAACTATTAGACAGTCGAGAGTCAGTGCTTCCCCCACCCCCAGGGCCTTCTTAAAGGGCCCGAGGCTCTTGCCCTTGACCTTGCCCTTATGAAAGAGAACCACAGATTTCAGGCCTTGGGGGCACGCACCGTGCAGGCATCCCAGGCACACTACTGAGTCAGCTATTCCGTCTGCTTCATGGGCAATGCCCTCTGACCCTGGATTTTTCTCTTGGTTGTGAAAGCACTGTGGCTTATTCCCTGTATGATCCTCTCTGTATTATTTTGTGGATTGGTTTGCTTTTTCCCTGTGGGTTGTCTAGATCACAGAAAGTTAGCTCAGGGCCTTCCACTGGGCAGGATCCTGACACATGCCCTGAGCATGGCTGTGACACTTCCCTTCCTCCCCAGCTGCAACTGCAACTCTTCCATGCCAAGGCCAGTGAAGGTGGCCGCTGTGGGAGGCCAGAGCTACCTGAGCTCCATCCTCAGATTCTTTGTCAAGTCCCTGGCCAACAAGACCTCTGACTGGCTTGGCTACATGCGTTTCCTCATCATCCCACTCGGTAAAGATGGGTGGCACCAGGAGGGTGTCGGGCATGTGGGTTCCCTAGACAGATGCCTTGTCTAGAGCAGGACGGTGGGGTTGGGGCCTAGGAAGGGACAGTCAGGGAGACCAAGGCCATGGCTAAGGACAGCTGTTCCCACACCATCTCATCTCCTGACGAATCCAACATGTCTGGTTTTCCATCTACCAGGTTCTCACCCTGTGGCCAAATACTTGGGATCAGTTGACAGTAAATACAGTAGTTCCTTCCTGGATTCTGGCTGGAGAGATCTGTTCAGTCGCTCAGAGCCGCCAGTGTCAGGTAACGACCCCATGTAAAGAGCTTCTTCCCACCCCTGGGGTCCACAGGTGCCAGCCCTGGCTACAGGAGGAGGCTGGGCTCATGCTGCTTTTCTCCCTGCAGCTCTCACCTTCCAGATCCTTCTGCCTGTTCATTTTTCTGTAAGTGTTTATTAAGCAGAGGCTCACTGTGCATAGCCCTTCCATCTGCCTGTTTTCAGCCTCTGCTGTTTGCTCTGCTCCTGTTCCTCTGGAAGGAACCAGTGCCATGCTGGCATGGTGGACAGGGCATCTCTCGTAGAGATGAAATACAAGGAGCAGAGAATAGCTACTAAGCACTAACTGGATAAATGAATAACACCACACCAACCAGGTGCTTTCTTGAATATCAAATAAATGTGGCAGGGATCAAGGGTGCAGTGGCTCATGCCTATAATCCCAGCACTTTGAGAGGCCAAGGTGGGTGTTTCACTTGAGCCCAGGAGTTCGAGACCAGCCTGGACAGCATAGCAAGACCCCGTTTCTACAAAAATACAAAAATTAGCTGGGCATGGTGGTATGCGCCCTCCCGAGTAGTCCCAGCTACTCGGGAGGCTGAGGTGGGAGAACTGCTTAAGACCGGAAGGTTGAGGCTGCAGTGTGATCGTGCCACTGCACTCCAGCCTGGGTGGCAGAGTGAAACTCTGTCTCAAAAATAAAATTAAAAAATAAAGGCAGGAGGGATCAGAAGGAGGTTGAGGTTTTCTAGGCTAAGAAGTAGTGAGGACCTGGCACAGCTGAGGAGGAGGTAATGGCAAAGGTCCGTGGGGCAAGGCTTCTGCCACCAGATGAGTATGTGCAAGGACA
Organism: Cebus imitator; assembly: GCF_001604975.1. Lineage (NCBI taxonomy): Eukaryota > Metazoa > Chordata > Mammalia > Primates > Cebidae > Cebus > Cebus imitator. Next base: position 2,241,419 of record NW_016107417.1, on the reverse strand, counting down.
GGTAGGAGCAAGTGGACATGAGAAGAAGGGTGTGAGTGCCCAAGAAAGAGCAGGGCTTTGAGGAACTTCAAAGATTGGGAGGGATTATGGTTAAGACCATCCTTGGGCTTATGAATCCTTCAAAACAGAAGGACCATAGAGCCCCATCCCTTACTCAACTCCTAGAGTCTGACAGGTCTCAGGAAGGAAGCCCTCTCTGAGAAGGTCTGCAGGTTTGCCGGCTGAAGTCAGTGGGCAGTTAGTGATCTCTTGGCTTTTCTGCAGAGCAACTGGATGTGGTAGGGCGGGTGATGCAGTATGTCAACGGGGCAGCCACGACTCACCAGCTTCCTGTGGCCGAAGCCATGCTGACCTGCCGGCATAAGTTGTAAGTTTGACTTTGAGAGGTTTCTTAAAAATAAGTGGGGTTGGTTAGAATAATCTTGGGCCTTCCTTGCTTTTTCACATTTTCCTCTTCCACATGCTACGTTCCTTCATAGGAACCCGAAAGGTTGTGAGTGGCTTTACCGCCACCTCCCCAGCATTCCTTCCTTGCCCTGGGCCTCCCACCCATAGGAGCCTGAGTTATTCAGTTTCCTTTCCTGCCCTTCAGTATGAAGCAGCCCATCCTCGTAGCTGGAACTCAACATGGGAAGCAGGGAGCGTAGTTTGCATAATCAGGTCATTTGCCCCCATTTTGTGAGCTCCACATGCACAGCAAGTCCCAGACCCTCCCGGTGCTGCCCGGGATGTGATGGGCGCAGGTAGCACAGCGTCCTGGACTCTGCTGCAGCCACAGTGAGATAGGAAAGGCCCATTCGCAGCACTCCTCCCCGTCTCTCCTGCTAACTGTGAAGCTCTCCTGTGTCTCCCAACAGCCCCGATGAAGACTCCTATCAGAAGTTTATTCCCTTCATTGGCGTGAGTACTGACTCCCTCTGCTCGGCACCCCACCCGTTCTCCTGGTCTTCCTGGTCCCCTTACACAGGAAAACAAAAGATTCATCTAGAACAGTGTTCTCCAGACACTGGAGATTTTGCCCCCAGGGGCTACCTGGCAGTGTCTGGAGATGTGTTTGGTTGTCATACTGGGGGCACCCGGTGGGTAGATGCCAGGGATGCCGCCTATTATCCTCCAGTGCACAGGTGGTCCTGCAGCAGAGAATGGCTCGGCCCCAAGTGTCAGTAGTGTGGAGGTGGAGAAACCCTGGGCCAGGATGTGGATTGGACTGCCCCTTTTAGTGTCTGCCTTTTCCAAATCACTGTCCCTGGGTCCATCACACATGTCTCCTTTTTATTACACCAGTCCCTGACCTTGGTCCCTTTGCCTGGGGAGTGATGTCCAGAGCGTGGCTCAGGGGTAAGGAGCTGCCTCGGCAGCAGTGGAGGGAGGTATTCTGCAGCAAAGTCTGAAAACAGATACTCTGTCTTCATGGTTAGATAGACCACTGAGAGGAAGGCTTTCTTATTTCCTTTTCTATTTAGTTGAGGAGAAATCTCTATACTAGTAAACTTTGAAAGTCAAGGAAGAACCCTGTGGATGTCTCTGATGGCAGGTGCGATGCTGGCCATCTGTTCATTCAGCAGCAGTTGGGCCACAGGCGCTGCCTGACCTAGGAAGGGGCCCAGAGGGAGCTGTGCAGCCCTGCCAGGGGCTGGAGCACGTCACTGAAACAGGACTGAAAACTTCGATTTCTACTTACAAGAACTTCGCATTTCCCTTCCAAACCAGCTTGTATCATTTGGTTGGTTAGTTGGTTGGTTGGTTGGTTAGTTTTGAGATGGAATCTTGCTCTGTAGCCCAGGCTGGAGTGCAGTGGTGCAATCTCGGCTCACTGCAATCTCCACTTCCCGGGTTCAAGCAATTCTCCTGCCTCAGCCTCCCGAGTAGCTGGGATTACAGGCACACACCACCATGCCTGGTTAATTTTTGTATTTTTAGTAGAGATGGGGTTTCACCATGTTGGTCAGACTGGTCTCGAACTCCTGACCTCAGGCGATCTGCCCGCCTTAGCCTCTCGAAGTGCTGGGATTACAGGCATGAGCCACCTTTTCTGGTCCTGTTTTTATTTTTATTTTATTTATTTATTTTTTTGAGATGGAGTCTCACTCTTGTCACCCATGCTGGAGTGCAGTGGCATGATCTCAGGTCACTGCAACCTCTACCTCCCAGGTTCAGGTAATCATCCTGCGTCAGCCTCCTGAATAGCTGGGACCACAGGTACACACCACCACACCTGGCTAATTTTTGTATTTTTTTGCTGAGATGACGTTTTGCCGTGGTGCCCAGGCTGGTCTCAAACTCTTGGACTCAAGAGATCTGCTTGCCTCAGCCTACCAAAGTGCTGGGATTACAGGCGTGAGCCAATGCGCCCGGCCAGTTTGTATCTTCTGTAATTTCCTTGAGGCTTCCTGGTAGCTTCTAGAGGGGGAAGGGCTCATGCAGATGAGGAGACCTAGCTGCCCCCTCTCCCTGCTCTCTGCACATCACATCCAAGATGTGAATGTCTTACGTGATCTCGAGATACCTGAGCTGGGAAAATCCAGCAGCCCCTTCTCGTGCCGTGCAGAGCCTCCTGTCCTGCAATCCAGTCAGACCCTGGTTAGCCCCTGGGCTGCTCCCATAGCCACATTATAGGCCCCAGGACCATGACCAGTAGTCATGGCTGGCTGTTGGACACATCTTTGTAGAGCTGTGAGTTACTTCTCACTCAGGCCTTGCAACCAAGAGAGAGAGAGAGAACAAATTTTTTAAAAATTGAAAACCAAAAGAGCTAGTAACCTCACCAAATGCCAGGGAAACAAGGAGAGAAGGGGACTGTGTCCAGGAAACCTCAGGGTGGCAATTTGTTCCTCCTTGGGAATCAAAATAAGGGCCCATAGAGAATCGGGACAGACCTCAGCGAACACAGCCTTGCTGTCCTGTGTGGTAGGACTCAAGGCAACCAGCTGCAGGCCTGTGTGGTAGACTTCACTCCTCCAGACTCTAGCCCTCTGGACTCTAGCCCAGATGCTCCTTTGCCTGGGACTGGGCCCAGGAGATAGGGCCCGGTACTTCACCTGTCACTTCAGACCCCAGCCTGGATGCTCACCTAATCCATGGCTGTGTTCTTTTCTAGCCACTGGAGGGCCCAGGCTGTCCTTTCTAGAATTCTCTATGGAGAATTGAAAATTCTTAAGGAATCCCCCCACCCCTGTTCAGTACTCCTCCAGACTCCAGGAAGACCAGAGAGGAGAGGGCTGGTCTCCACACCTTAGCGCGTCCACTTGGCCTTGCAGGCACTCCCACCTGGCAAAGATGGAGCCATCTTCCTAGGCCCTCTGCCCATGGGAGCTTAGACAAATGTGATCAGGACACTGCAGTGGTTCCTGCCTTCAGCCCTTTATCCCCAGAGAAGACTGCAAAGTCTCACGTACCCCACCTCATTGTTGCAACTGTGTTTTGTTTTGTTTTGTTTTCCTCCCACAGCTGGGCCACTCCAAATTTTATTTACTTATTTATTTATTTAAAGATGGATTGTCGCTCTGTCACCTGGGTTGGAGTGCAGTGGTGCGATCTCAGCTCACTGCAACCTTCACCTCCCGGGTTCAAGTAATTCTCCTGCTTCAGCCTCCCAAGTAGGTGGGATTACAGGCACGTGCCACCATGCCCAGCTGATGAGACAGGGTCTCACCATGTTGCCCAGGCTGGTCTTGAACTCCTGACCTCAGGTGATCCACCTGCCTCAGCCTCCCGAAGTGCTGGGATTACAGGTGTGAGCCACCGTGCCTGGCCCAGATTTGCAAAGATATTAAAAGTTGACAATAAAATAATGTGTAGTGATGGCTTTTGTGCCAACCATCTGTTTCTGATTGGATCGGAACATGCCTGCTTTCACAGGAGGATCAAATGAGTGTCTCTTCTCTCCTTGCAGGTGGTGAAGGTGGGTCTGGTTGAAGACTCTCCCTCCACAGCAGGTGAGCCTGGGGCTCCCTTACTCTGTGGAGTGAGGGTGGTGACCTCCCTGTCTTCTTTCTAGTCCAGCAGGCCTGAAGTTAAGGCTCTGGATGTCCTGAGGGAAGTCAGAGCTTGTGCAGGAAGCCTGTGGGCACCCACACTCCCCCACTGCAGTGGTGGTTGGAGGAGATGGGAAGGAGCCTGGGGCCGAAGGAGGAAAGCAGGCCGCCGTGTTGAGGGAGGAACCCTGGTTCCTTGCCACCACCAAGTCAGGGATAGCTTCCTTTGGCCGATTGTGTTTGTCGTTTTTCCCCTGACAGGTGATGTGGACGACTCTCCTGTGGTCAGCCTTACTGTGCCCTCCACATCACCACCCTCCAGCTCAGGCCTGAGCCGAGATGCCACCGCCACCCCACCCTCCTCCCCGTCCATGAGCAGCGCCCTGGCCATTGTGGGGTAAGGCTTCTGCCCGTACCTGCCTATCCTGCCATGCCCTCCATCAGGCCCACCCGGCTGATTCCATTGAGGCACACGGGCTTAGAAGGCAGCCACAGGAAGCTTGGCATGGCGGTACACACCTGTGGTCTCAGCTGCTCGAGGCTGAAGCGAGAGGATCGCTTGAGCCCAGGGGTTTGAGGCTGCAGTGAGCCATAATCGCACCACTGTATTGTAGCCTGTCTGACAGCAAGACCCTGTCTCTCCAGAAAAACCCCAAAACACTAAAGTTAGAATTCAGAGACGTCACCATCTGGCCTGGGTACAGGAGGACACTTTCTGGCCTATTTCACAGTATTGGGTTGAATGAGACCATGTTAGCAGAGAGGCCTGTAGACTGTAAAGTGCTGTGCAGGTGTCTTTTTATGGGACCTCCCTGGTGGTAGAGAGAGCATGGCACTTGGGAAATAAAACACATGAGGGCTTGAATGGCTCTGCCTTCTGAGGGCTTGAATGGCTCTGTCTTCTGTCCACTGGCTTAGCTTGGACAAGTTATTGAACTTCAGTTTCATCTAATGAGGAGAGGTGAAGTGGCCACGTTGCAGAGCTGTGAAGCAGGTTACATAAGAGCATGAAAACTGGGTGTGCTGGCTCAGCCTGTAGTCCCGGTCACTCCAGAGGCCAAGGCAGGAGGATCACTTGAGCCCAGGAGTTCAAAGCTAGGCCTGGGCCACACAGTGACGTGGATTGGGCTGTCCCTTTTAGTGTCCTCCTTTTTTCTTTTTTAGAGATGTGGATTGTCTTCATTGGTGACAGTCAGAGGGTCTCTCTAAAGGAAGCAATCCATGTCTCTAAAAAAGAAGAAAAAAGGAACATGCGTGTCAGCACCTGGCACAGTGAGGCGGCCCTGCTGATGTGCTGGTGTGGGAGCGGGAGCGGGTGCCGGAGCCTGGGTTCAGGCTGAATCTCAGACCGCTGGAAGTGATACAGGAGGTGGCCATGTCTTTAGGATCTCATGTATCTAAAGTTTAGATCAAAGGTCCAGGAGCAGGGGCAGAGGGAGGCTGGAGGGTGGGCTTCTGACAAGAAGAGGCTGAGGTGAGAGGAGAGCAGGCATGGTCAGCTCTGGGAGGGAGCAGCCTTCCTTCCCTTCCCCCATGTCGCGGCCTTCCACCTTCACGCCTTCCCTTTCCTTGTAGCAATAGCGAGGGTGGCATTGGCCAGTGGCTTCCCCCAAAGTGCCAGTGATGTGTTGTGTGGCACGAGGCCTGCCTCAGAGCTAGAATCCCAGTCCCTGGTATCATTCATCCTCTGCTTCTCAGGGTGCCTCCCCTCTTCTGGAGGGGACCGTGGACGAAAGGAGGTCAAGTTCTGACCTGGGGACCTCAGCTTCCTGGAGGCATTTTCTCTCATCTCACCCCACAGCAGAAGGGTTTTTGTCCAGCATGGATTTAGGGAGCCTTGGTACCAACCCTTCCCTCCACCTTCTTTCCCTTCCAAGTTAATCTTGTGTTTTTTTTTTTTTTTTTTTTTTAGACGGAGTTTCACTCTTGTTACCCAGGCTGGAGTGCAATGGCGCGATCTCGGCTCACCGCAACCTCCGCCTCCTGGGTTCAGGCAATTCTCCTGCCTCAGCCTCCTGAGTAGCTGGGATTACAGGCACACACCACCATGCCCAGCTAATTTTTTGTATTTTTAGTAGAGACGGGGTTTCACCATGTTGACCAGGATAGTCTTGATCTCTTGACCTCGTGATCCACCCGCCTCGGCCTCCCAAAGTGCTGGGATTACAGGCTTGAGCCACCGCGCCCGGCCGTTAATCTTGTTTTTTAATGGAATCTCTGAAATGAGGCAGAAAGAGAAAAATCAGATGACTTTCCTAGCCTGTGTACCTATTGTGTCTGACGCCTCCTTTCAAGACACATCAGGCCTTTTCTCAGGAGCTAAAATTATCACTGAGCTGAGTGCCATGAAAAGGAGAAAGCCACAGGTCGGGCCGGCACCAGCCACTGTCCTGTGGCTGCACTGGAGTCGCCTGCGGGGCTTCTGCCTGGCCCAGGTGCTCTCTCCAGCCCAAGGCTGTTTGGCCCAGGCTTTGCCTGCTGGGTCGTGTGTGTGTGTGCGCACGCGCACGCGCGCGTTGTGTATTTGTGGGTACACACGTGAACTTATGTACACACACACTTTCTTCCTTCATAAAGCTTCCTTCTCTGCTTCCCTCATCATCCTGTGAGGCTTTTATTTGGTTTCTCTTCCATGATTTGGGCCTTTATTCCTCCCCGGCTTTGTTCTCAAATCAGCCTGATTCACCTCTCCCACATGAGCTGCTCTGTGTGGCTGGAGGGAACAGAGCCGCGGCCTTTCTCAGCCCGTCCTCCCAGGGGCTGCCATGGCTCCCACCCCATCTGGCCCATGTAGTTGGGAGCTGACAACAGAGCGGACCTCTCCTCTTTGTTTCCTTTCCTCAGGAGCCCAAATAGCCCATATGGGGACGTGATTGGCCTCCAGGTGGACTACTGGTTGGGCCACCCTGGGGAGCGGAGGAGGGAAGGCGACAAGAGGGACGCCAGCTCGAAGAACACCCTCAAGAGTGTCTTCCGCTCAGTGCAGGTGTCCCGCCTGCCCCATAGTGGGGAGGCCCAGCTTTCTGGCACCATGGCCATGACCGTGGTCACCAAAGAAAAGAACAAGAAAGGTAAGTGCCCTCAAAGCCAGGGGCCACCAGGCCTCCCATCTCCTCTCTCAGGGCCTAGGAGAAAGTCTGTTTTGGGGAGATTTGGGATGAAGATGAAGCACCCCCTGGTGTGGCCTGGGGTACAGAAGGGGCAGTCCCACCTCACCTTGAGGGACAAGGCTATTCCTTCTATCATGCAGGAAACCAAGGCTGCAGAGTCACTTGGTCACTCTCTGCTGAACTCCAGCACCTTAGGGTCTGAGGCAGCTGCCACTGTGTAATGAAGGGGGCCCTTCTGGCCACTGCTGTCCAGGACGGACTGCAGACAGGAAGGGGCCTCTCTATACCACAGCCCTGAGTCCCTGTGGCACAGGAGCAGAGCACTTACATCCAACCCTGGAGGCCACTCCAAAGACACTTCATGAGCAAAAGGACGTGGTTGTATTTTAAGGATTAAAGGGGCATGTAGTCCATTCTAGATGGAAGGGGTAGCTTAAGCAGCTGGAGGGAGAGTTGGAGCTGGCCTGGCTCCTGTGCTCGGGAGTGAGGCAGGAACCCCCACAGCCGGACCAGTGCTGAGGCAGCGCCTGCCACCATTGGTGCCAACTTGGGACCCACGACTGGCTGTGCACCTGCAGCACTGGCGTGACCCGCCCCTGCCTCCTTCGGGTGTTCCCAAAGCAGCTGTGCCTATTTCTGTGCATGCCTCCCCTCTGCAGAGTTCCCCTGGGCGGTTAGGAAGGGGGCTGTGCCAGGCCCACAGCCAAAACCCACGGCCTGCAGCATGGAGACTTGCCAAGAGTGGCTGCCCGCTCAGCAGTGCCCTCCCTGTCCTTGCTTCTGTTCTGGAGTGGGAGTGGAATGGGGAGCACTCCCCGGCATCCCCAGGGCAGCGTGAGGACAAACTCATGCTGCATTGGCTCCTGCACAGAGCACGCGTCTGACAGGAAGGCAGGTCCTTGCCCCACAGGCTGCCTAGAACATTCCAGCTGGAAAGGACTTCAGAGACCATCTGGACCAAGGTCTTCACTGAACAGGGGATGATATCGAGCCCCAGGGAGAGGAGCGGGACCTTAGCTAAAGTCACCAGCCCAGTGCTGGGACTGAGTCACCTGAAGATCCTGACCCACAGCCCGGTGCCAGGGAGGAGGCAGGGGGTTGCAGATCACCTCCCCTCACCACAGGAAGCAGGGGACAGTGGGAGCTGGGGAGGAGAGGGGTGGCGGCTTCCCCAGGAGCTGGGATAGAGGTAGCCCTGCTTGCTTTCCAGTTCCCACCATCTTCCTGAGCAAGAAACCCCGAGAAAAGGAGGTGGATTCTAAGAGCCAGGTCATCGAAGGCATCAGCCGCCTCATCTGCTCAGCCAAGCAGCAGCAGACCATGCTGAGAGGTGTGAGGGCGGGCAGGGTCGGGCAGGAGGGTGAGAAAGGGACTGGAGAGGGAGGCAGGTGACGGCCCTCCCCGAGAGGCCCTGGGGAGATGACCTGAGCAGCCTGGTCACCCCTCCTTTCCCTGTCACCCCCAGTGTCCATTGATGGGGTCGAGTGGAGTGACATCAAGTTCTTCCAGCTGGCAGCCCAGTGGCCCACCCACGTCAAGCACTTTCCAGTGGGACTCTTCAGTGGCAGCAAGGCCACCTGAGGCCCTGTCTCCCAGCCACTCTCCCTCCTGGCACTGCCACCAGCCTCACCGCCTGCGGGCAGGGGGAGGCCAGCTAGCCCAGGCCCAGCATCCCTTCCCTGGCACCAGGGTCTGCCTCTCACTCGCCCAGGTCCCAAAGGACACTGCCACGGGGATGCCTCCCCTCCCCTTCAGCCCACCCCTGTGCAGCCCCTCCTCGTTCCTGCTTTTCCCCTTCTCCCGCCTGCTCCAGGCCCAGGGCATGTTGGTTTTGCCTTCCGGTGCCCATAGTCCCCGGGACTGAGTCCACCAGGCCTTCCTTCACCCAGCTTCCAACCTTTTCCTTGTGGCATCAGTTCCCTTCCTGGAAATGGGAAAGCTGGAATCCTGGTCCCCAGGGGGAGAGCCCAGTCCTCCCGCAACCCCTCCAGCTACCAGGGTGTCCTCTAAGGCACAGCTGCCAGATCCCCTCACTCTGCCGCTTCCAGCAGGACCCAGGGCCACGTTCCACTCTTGTGGGGTTCTCTGCCTGCCCCAGAGCTTCCCAGGGGAGGGTAAGGGAGCACCCTCCTGAGCCCACGGGACCCTGGCTCCACAGCTTACAGGGGCAGAAGGCAGCTCCCCCAACTCTGGAACCCTGTTGCTATGGTGACACAGTATTTCTGGGATGGAGGGGCCTCCCAGCCTCCCCTCACCGCCTGTGCACGACTTCCTCACCACTCCCAGCTCCCCTGAGATGTCGTGTGTGTGTCCTGAGCGTTTCTTTGGTTCTTTGCACGACCAGTCTCTTATTTGTACTGTGTGATGCACCCTGTGCACCGGTCACTGTCTTTGTGGCTTCCTCCCTTGTTGATGATGCTCCTGTCTCTGCCTCCCAGCCCCTCCCCCAGCACAGCTCTGCCTGGATTGGAGAGATGGGAGGCAGAACCCCACCACCATACTGTCTGTGGCCTCTTAGACGTCCCATTTATCTCCTATTCATCTCCCTCCTCCTACCATGTCAGTTTGTTTGCCTTTCCCTACTCTGTTCTTCCCTCTCCTTAGGCCCCAGCGTGGGCCCAGACCCATCCTCCCAGCCAGGTTTCCCTCCAGCAGGCTCCTTCCCTCCCACTCACCTCCCTTTCACCAACTCGGGGTCTGAGCCCCTCAGCCTTGACTGTCCGTGTTCTCAGGAGTGGCTGAGGACACAGGGCCCCAGCCCAGCCCTCTGCGTCCCGCCAGACCCTCTGGAGCTTTTCTCTTGTCTTCTCACCCCTTCCCAGAAGTTTTTGCACAGAACTTCATTTTGAAAGTGTTTTTCTCATCTTCCGTACCTCCCCCACGCTCTCTTCCAGCCCTTCCCATGGCTCAGCCCTACTGTCCTGAGCGTCTCCTGGGCCAGAGAGAGGAGATGGGGGTGGGAGGGACTGAGTTGATGTTGGGTTTTTCATTCAATAAACTGTTGATTTCTTACCGACTGCCTTGGGCTTCTGTGCCCCTCACTGTGCTGCAGGAGCTGCCCAACCCCTTCTGCACAGGGCAGCCCAACTCTGGTGAATATCTGCCAGGAACATGGGCAGAAACAAGCGCATTCCCATGTTCTCAATCATGGAAACAGGCTTGAAGGTGTCTCACCTGGTATGAGGCAGGCAGAGGTCACAAACAGGAAAGAGATGCCATTTCCACACCAAAAGCCCTTTTTCCCCCGGGAACCCAGCATCCCCAAATCTCACCTCCTAAGGCAGTGACGTGTTGAGGGTGGCTTCCCCACTTCTGATCAAAGGTCAGAATTTAGCTTCTCTTCCCCTGCTGCAGGTTGGTGAAGTCTGAGCAAAGGGGTCTTTGCCTCTGCAGGTGGAGGGGCTGGGGCTGAGGTCCATCTATGAAGTTCCCTTTCCTGCAAGCCCTTGACTTAGAGATGGAAAGCAGTGGTAGCCACTGTTCCCTGGGTACCTGGTTCTTCCACAGGCTTCCAAGCCAGGCCTGCACACACAGCCTCCACCATGGAGAAGTAGCCAGAGGTGGCTGGGCATGGTGGCTCACACCCGTAGTCCTAGCACTTAGGGAGGCCAAGGCAGGCGGATTGCCTTGCTCAAGAGTTCGAGACCAGCCTGGGCAATGCGGTGAAACCCTGTCTCTACTAAAAACTACAAAAAATTAGCGGGGCCTGGTGGTATGCGCCTGTAATCTCAGCTACTCAAGAAGCTGAGGCACAAGAATCACTTGAACCTGGGAAGCAGAGGTTGCAGTGAGCCAAGATTGCACCACCACACTCCAGCCTGGGCAACAGAATGAGACTGTCTCAAAAAAAAAAAAAAGTGCCCAGAGGTGAAGCCTTGCAGGAGGGGCAGCAGTTGGCATCCTTGCCCTGCAGGTACACCCCCATAGGAGTAGATGGCCATGCAGAGCCAGCTGTCACTGGCCTCAGTCTTGGGTTCCCCAAGCCCTGTGCCCAGATGAGCTCACGTGGAGAGGGTCTGGGACCCAGCTATGTGGCCCTGCTCAAACTCTCTGAACCTAGAAAATGAAAGTCATGCCTGCCTTCTAAATGAGGTGATAGCGGTGTTGGTGAGAGGGAAGGCCAGGAGAAGCAAATCATACTTAGTGTGAACTAGACCCAGGTCATGAATGTGGCTGCAGAGCAGGATGAAGTGCCCATAAAGCCTTCCCAGAGCGCAGCCAGCCAAGGGCTGCAGGGCAGGGGCTGTGCAGAGCTGGGGGCCAGGGAGCTCCAGTGGATGGGGCGGGACAGGTAGACTTGGACCCCGGCTTCTGGCCCTCTTAGGTTCTGGTCCAGTCCTAGGAGAGGGTGAGGGGTGAACTCTCAGCTTGTCTGCGTCTGACACCATATCCTCAGTCTCCCCTTCTGTGGCAATAAATCCCCCACCCTGCTCACATCCCCGGGCCCATCCCTCTCCACTCCTTGAGGACTTTGCTCCTACAGTCACTCGCTCTCCTGTACTGTGGGTTCTCTCCTCTGCCAGGACTTTCCCACCCACTTACATGCATCCCAAGTGGATAAGCTCAGTATTAAAGACCATAGACTTCCAGGTTCCCTTCAGCTGCCATGCCTTGTCTCTGCTCCCCTTACAGTAGAAATCTTCCAAAGAGCTGTGTGTGTTCCCCATCTCCACTTCTACCCAGTCCCTTCCAGTTTTTTCCTCACAATCCCACCAAAAGTTTCCTTACCAAGGTTTCAATGGCCTGGGTTGCCCAATCCTATCAGTAGCATTGGATGCAAATAATCACCTGGTTGAGTCTCTCCACCTGGCCTGTGGACAGCTCTCTGCCCTCCCACCTCTTTGGCCTCTCCTTGGCCTCCCTTTCTACAGTGTCCTCAGCTTCCCAGCCTCGAACCTGGAGCACTCGGGAGTTCAGCCTCTAGCCTCCTCTCCGTATACTCAGCCCTAAAGGAAGGTCACTTGGTCCCATGTCGTGAAATGTGCTTGCCTGGGAGATTTCCCTCCTAGTAAATGCAAACTCCATTCTTAAGTTCCGAGACTGAAAACTGGGGAATCCTCCTCAATTCCTGTTCTTCTCGTACCCGCCATCCAATCTATCAGCAAGTCCTCCAGGCTTACGCTGACAGTGCCTCTCCCCTCCCTCTGCCGCAATTATCTCTTGTCTGGATAGGCTTCTTTTTT
>NW_016107417.1:2224517-2227847 GCF_001604975.1 Cebus imitator | reverse complement strand
AGAGACAGGGTTTCACCATGTTGACCAGGATGGTCTCGATCTCTTGACCTCGTGATCCACCCGCCTCGGCCTCCCAAAGTGCTGGGATTACAGGCTTGAGCCACCGTGCCCGGCCCCAGACTGGTTTTATTTTTAAGTAAATTATTTTATTTTAGAATACCTTTAGGTTTACAGGAAAGTTGCAAAGATAGTAGAAAGAGTGGCTATATACCACCCTGGCAGTTTCCCTTACATTCATGTACATTTGTCATAACTAGTGAGCCAATTGCGATGCTTGATTATTAACTAAAGTCCCTATTTTGGCCGGGCATGGTGGTTTATTCCTGTAATCCCAGTACTTCGGGAGGCTTAGGTGGGTGGATCATCTGAGGTCAGGAGTTCGAGATCAGCCTGGCCAACATGATGAAACCTCATCTCTACTAAAAATACAAAAATTAGCCAGGCATGGTGGCAGGCGCCTATAATCCCAGCTACTACATAGGCTGAAACAGGAGAATCACTTGAATCCAGGAGGCAGAGGTTGCAGTGAGCCGAGATCTTGCCACTGACTCCAACCTGGGCGACAGAGTGAGACTCTGTCTCAAATTAAATAAATAAATAAATGTCCCTAGTTTATATATATGTTCTTAGTTTTTCCCTAATGCCCTTTCTCCATTTCAGACTCCCACCCAGAATGCCACACTATACTTGGTCATTCTGTCTTCTTTTTTGTTGATTTTAGAGACCAGGTTTTGCTCTCTTGCCCAGGCTAGAGTGCACTGGTGCCATCTAAGCTCACTGCAGCCGCAAACTCCTGGGCTCAAGCCATCCTCCCACCTCAGCCTCCTATCTGGGACTACAGGCATGTATCACCACACCTGGCTCTTTGTTTTGTTTTTTGGTAGAGGTGGGGTCTTGAACTCCTGGCCTCATTTATCAGTCCTCCTGTCTTGATCTCCTAAAGTGCTAGGATTACAGGCATGAGCCAAAGCACCTGGCCCATTCTATCTTCTTAGGCTCCTTTGGATTATGACATTTTCTCAGACTTTTGATCTCTGTTTTGATGACCTTTACAGTTTTCAGGATTACTGGTCAGACGTTTTGCAGAATGTCCCTCAACTGGGGATTGTCTGATGTTCCTCTCATGGCTGGATGGAGGTTCTAGGTTGTGGGGAGAAAGGCTTCAAAGGTGAATGCCCTTCTCAGCACAGCCTGTCAGGGGCAGATGCTGTCAACATGACATCACTGATGATGCTGACCTGGGCCCCTCACTGTAAAGTCCCACACACCTGCTCCCATGCTGTTCTCTTTGGAAGGAAGTCGCTGGTGCAGCCCACGCTTGGGTGAGAGGTTGATTATACCTACATGCATCATCTGGGATTCTCCTGTACAGGAGGTTTCAAACTAATCTTTAAACTGCTTTTTTTGCCACCCCTTTCCCCTGCTATGTCCAAGGACTAATACATTAATAGCTGTCATCATCATGTACAGGGTATTTCCTTTGAGCTGGGCTGCTGCTGAGTGCCTTGCATGGTTTATTTCATCAAGTCCTTAGAGTAGCCCTCCCTGTGAAATCAATTCTGCTGATGCTTCCTTTTGCAAAGGAGGAAACCAAAGGTCAGAGCCTCCCCTCCCAACTCTAAAGCCTCCTATCTAACCGCTTACGTGGCGACTTGAACACACAGGCATCCCAGACTACACATGGCCAAAGCCAGACTCCTGATTTCCCTTGACCTTTCCCAGTCTTGGTAATGGCACCAGCATCCATCCTGTTACTCCAGCCAGAAACCTGGAGTCATCCATGTCACCCCCTCCCAGTCCATCAGCAACTCTTGGCCATGCTGCCTCCCAAACACCATTTCCAAATGTAAGCCAGGGCACCTTCCTCGCATAGAGTCCTTCGTCATCCTCCCAGTGCCCTCTGAATAGAGGACAACCCTCGCCCACCAGGCCCATGGTCTGGCTCCACCTGACTTACTACCTTCACTTCCAGTTGCTTTCCCCCTGCCATGCTCACCACCCTTGCGCCACACCTGATCTTCAGTGCCCACATCCCTCTCCCACCCCCAAAGTGAGCTCCTTTTCCTTTAGGATGTGGCCTTTGTATCACCTCCTTCAAGAGCTCTCTCCAACCACCCCACCCAAACCCTGGTTGTTAGCCTCTGTCTGTTGTCTCTTCAGTCATAGCGTGCACTGTTACCTGCAGCAAATGTCTCTATACCCCAATTGAATGAGAGCTCCAGGAAGACAGGGACTTAGGCTGCCGGACTCATTGTTGCAGCACCCAGCACCCTGGCACGCGGCAGACCCTCAATAAAGGTTGGTTTAAACTTTATTGAGAGTGAGGGTTAAATCACTTGTCCAATGCACACAGATCGGCTGAGAAGAGGTCAGGTTTCTAAACCCCATCATCTGTCTCAGGCCATATTTCAGGACCCTACTCAGATCCCATCTTCCCAACCATCCATACATCATCTGGCTTTTATTAACTTCCTAATATGTATCAGTTCCTGTCCTAGATACAGCATGAACCTAGGTTGGGTCCTACACAGGAACTCTAGTAGGGGAGACAGACCATCACCACACGGCATGACAGGTCTCCCAGGTGCACACAGGAGGGATGTCCACCCTGCAGGAAGAGGTGTCCAAGAAGATGCCCCAAAGGAAATGACAGCTGAGTGGCATTCTGAAGGCATCTGACAAGGATGGATGTTCTTGGCATAGGAAGTAGCATGTGTCAAAAGCAGAGATAAGAGAGAATGTGGCTGATATTGAGAACCACATGGGACTCAGTGAGGTGCAGCTGGAGGCAATGGGGATGGTGAGTGATGGGGCAGGAGCAGAAGGAAGAGCCCAGGCCCTGAGGAGCCTCACTACTGTGAGCTGGAGCAAGGATGGCACACTCTGTCCGGAGAGACGGGAGCTGGCAAAGGGACTTAGGCAGAGAAGTAAGACAATGGATTTTAGAAAGATCTTACTACAACATGTCAGAGGAAACAAGACCTGCTCTGCAGACTGGCAGATGAGCTTGAAGGCTGCAGCAGCTGTTTAGAAAAGATGTAATGAGGGCATCATAAAGGTAGAGGGGTTGGAGGGAAATAGATTTGAGAGTGACTTCAGAGGTAGCATTAACAAGTTTTAGCAGCTGGTTAGAAAACAGAGTTGAGGCCAGGCATGATGGCTCATGCTTGTAATCCCAGCACTCTGGGAGGCCGAGACAGATCACTTGAGGGCAGGAGTTTGAGACCAGCTAGGCCAACATGGTGAAACTCCATCTCTACTAAAAATACAAAAATTGGCCAGGCATGGTGGTGGGCACCTGTAATCCCAGCTACTTGGGAAGCTGAGGCA
>NW_016107417.1:2220804-2224053 GCF_001604975.1 Cebus imitator | reverse complement strand
GGGGGGGCTGGGCATAGTGGCACACGCCTGTAATCCTAGCACTTTGGGAGGCTGAGTGAGACAGGTGGATCACCTGAGGTGAGGAGTTCGAGAGCAGCCTGACCAACATGGTGAAACCCCGTCTCTTAAAAAATAATAAATAAATAAAGAGGCCACGTGCAGTGGCTCACACCTGTAATCCCAGCACTTTGGAAAGCTGAGGCGGGTGGATCACCTGAGGTCAGGAGTTCGAGACCAGCCTAACCAACAGAGTAAAACCCCATCTCTACTAAAAATACAAAATAGGTGGGTAGTGCACACCTGTAATCTCAGCTACTCAGGATGCTAAGGCAGGAGAATCACTTGAACCTGGGTGATGGAGGTTGCAGTG
Organism: Cebus imitator; assembly: GCF_001604975.1. Taxonomy (NCBI): domain Eukaryota; kingdom Metazoa; phylum Chordata; class Mammalia; order Primates; family Cebidae; genus Cebus; species Cebus imitator. The sequence goes on along the minus strand of NW_016107417.1, from coordinate 2,223,683 downwards.
AGCCACTGTACTCCAGCCTGGGCAACAAGAGCGAAACTCTGTCTCAATAAAAAAGAAAAACAGTTGAAAGAGAGTCAAGGACAGACTGACTGCCCTGTGTGAACATCCCTACAGGAGATTTGGACAGGACTTAGAGCTATTCCAACTGGAAATGGAATATAGGGGTCTGGGTAGAGCTCAGAAGACTGATCCGGGCCAGAGATGGAGATGTGGGCCTCCCCACCACGTGGGAGAGCTGATGCTGGGGAGAGCTGAACTCATCCCTCGCTGGGCTCATCTCCTTCCTGATCACATGGGCACCTGCAGTCCATGCCACACAGCTCAGCTTGCTTCTGTTCAGTCTCTGCCACCTCATTTGTGGCTCACCTTCATTCTGACTGCATCTCTGTCCAGCAACACTGCCGGCAGAAGCTGCCCTGTATTTCTCATTCTTTTTCCACACCTTGCACTCACTAGCACAGGGTCTGTTGAATACTGAGCTTGATGGTGATGAGAATAAACAAGCACTAAGAATAGTGTCTGTTTTGTAGAAGGCCTAATGTTAAGCCTTTATGTCCTTTTATTGCATTCTCTGGATGACCCAACAAAGTATGTAACAGGAACCCTGCTTTACAGATGAGGAAGCAGGCAAAATAGAAGACCATGCTTGAAAAGCAACACCGCTAGCAAATGGAGAAGCACGGCTTTGAACTTAGCTGAGTCAGGAAACAGGAGCCTCTGGGGACAGCTTTGAGCGGACGTGATTCTTGGCTCAGTAGTAGAAAGAACCAACAACTAGTAGTGTCCAAGGTAGAACCAGGGCCCCTCAGGAAGCAGGGGAGATGTGGTCTTTAAGGAGCCTTCCATCTTGAGTGCTTATGGATGAATCTGCTGATGCCGTTTTTTGGGGGGTTTTTTGTTTGTTTGAGACAGAGTCTTGCCTAGGCAAGAGTGCAGTGGCATGATCTCGGCTCACTGCAACCTCCACCTCCCAGGTTGAAGCGATTCTCCTGCCTCAGCCTCTCAAGTAGCTGGGACTACAGGCAACAGCTACCACACTGAGCTAATTTTTTGCATTTTTAATTGAAGCGGGGTTTCACCATGTTGGCCAGGTTAGTCTCGAACTCCTGACCTCAAGTGATCCACCCACCTCAGCCTCCCAAAGTGCTGGGATTACAGGCGTGGACCACTGTGCCTGGCCTTATTTGCTGATAGCCTTGGCAAAAGTCCCTCAGCTACTTCAGAGAATGGGAGAGAAGCTAGCCAAAAGAAAAAGAATAATTTAAGAAAGTAGATTTCAGTGGGAAGAGGGCTTCCGAGGATCCAAAGGGATGGAGTAGGAGCAGTGGGAGTGATTTTCAGGGAGGAAATGGTAATATTAAAAGCAGCAAGAACAACTTCCTAGGCATGGGATGGCAGGGGCTGCTGAGCACTGTGGAAAGGGCATAAGGAGCTGAATCACCACTGAACATGGATTTCTTCCTTTATTCTCCATTTACTGAGTGCCCATCAGTAGTAGCCTGGCATGAGACCAGCAGCTGTTGGGGGAGCACAGGACAGCGCAGGGTGAAGTAACAGTCTCTTCCTTTCGGAGACACACAGTGCAATCCTCAGAGACAAGATAAAGAGCCAAGTGGCTGAAAGGGCCAAACATATGCAAGGCTAGGTGATAAGGGCATGAGAACCAGCAGGGAAGGCCCAGCCTTCCCCACCAGCACACCGGGAGGAGCAGCCAGCGCCTAAGGAGAATCACAAAGAACTGAAGCCCAAAGATGGTGAGCAGAACAGCCAGAGGGAGGAATCTGCACAACTCGAGAAGGGAGATTGACAAGTGTTCTCTCCATTTATTGGTAAAAAGGTGATAAAAGAAATGTGCTCCTTGGCCCGGCACGGTGGTTCACACCTGTAATCCAAGCACTTTGGGAGGCCGAGGCGAGCGGATCACCTGAGGTCAGGAGTTTGAGACCAGCCTGGCCAACATGGAGAAACCTCGTCTCTACTAAAAATACAAAAAATTAGCCAGGTGTGATGGTGGGTACCTGTAATCCCTGCTACTCAGGAGACTGAGGCAGGAGAATCACTTTTATCAAGAGGCAGAGGTTGCAGTGAGCCAAGATTGTGCCATTGCATTCCAGCCTGAGTGACAGAGTGAGACTCCATCACAAATATATATATATATAAAAGAAAAAAAAAAAGAAATGTGCTCCTTTATTAAAGAGCACAGGGAAAGAAAGCAGGAGTCCTGTGCTTACCCAGTACACAGTGTGTGCAGTACTGGGCCTGTGAACACATCCACATCCACGTGGAGGTATGCATGCAGGCATCAGGTGTCTCTGCCTCAGGTGAACCAGCCTCAGGCTGTCTGTTGAGGGTACATGCAACCGTGCTTTTGTGTGGGTGTCAACAAGCAACTCAGCCTGGGTTCTCTTGACCTCTACTCCATGTGGCCGGTTTCCCTTACACGCTGGATACAATCACCTGAATTTTAGATTTGAGAGGATGCAGTCTCTGGTCACTGGGAGCTTGAACTCCCTGAGAACAGCAGGATGAAAAGCCCAGTGAGGCTGGGTGTGGTGGCTCACACCTGTAATCCCAGCACTTTGGAAGGCCAAGGAAGGTGGATCACTTGAGGTCAGGAGTTCAGGACCAGCCTGACCAAAATAGTGAAACCCCATCTCTACTTAAAAATTAACCAAGCAAGCCGGGCGCGGTGGCTCACGCCTGTAATCCCAGCACTTTGGGAGGCCGAGGCGGGTGGATCACGAGGTCAAGAGATCGAGGCCATCCTGGTCAACATGGTGAAACCCCGTCTCTACTAAAACTACAAAAAATTAGCTGGGCATGGTGGTGCGTGCCTGTAATCCCAGCTACTCAGGAGGCTGAGACAGGAGAATTGCCTG